>NC_054066.1:21801798-21953898 GCF_017639655.2 Falco naumanni
TTATCAGGCCTATCTAAATTTGCAAATAACTAATGGTTGGCAGTAAGGAGTGCCACTCTGCTGAGGTGGGAAATAGCTTGCCTGCAAGTAAAATACAGCCAAGTACATTGAACGCTTCTTGCAATGCTTCTTCAAGGCAGGCAGTGTTATCTTGTCTCTTCTTTGGTACCATGCCTCAGCAGGTACACAAGGACAGTGCTGTCCAGAAGGGTCCTGGTGGGATGGTGACCTTGGGCAGATGAACCACTTTGGGCTTAAGCAGAAACTTCAGCCCCTCTCTGATCCAGATCTCTGATCTGAAAGGGAAGTGGGGAAGTGGGACAAATACTCTTTTGTCTACTCTTGTCTTCAAAACCCTTCTGGTAGTGGTTGTTTTAGGACAATGCAGTGGCATGCAGAGCAGGAGGAACACTGAATTCAGACAAAATTGCTGGGTACGTGGGAACAGCTGAGGCATAGGTCCTGACTACTTATGCCCATCATTCTTGCAGTCTGGGAATCTAGCTATAACCCCTTTTCAGTGTTTTGGAGACACTTACCACCTACAGCTACTTTGAGACTTTTCTCCTTTCCCCTGAAGGACGTGTTCCCCACTGCTTTTGGATCTACCAGTTCCCTGTGATGGAGGTTTATGGTGCAGATCAGTGCCAAAGGTTCAGCAGTCAAGATAGGCTGGTGCAGGCTTTGATGACATCTTGTCTAGTTATGTGATGCAGAGGGTTACCTAAAAAGCTTGTGCATTTACTTGGAGCAGTTTTGAAAGACTGCTGAGGACCTCAGAGCTGCCAGGTCACTCCTTCCTTGGGTTTATAGAAGTAGATGATAAATAAACAGTGGGACAGTCAGGTGCACTTGTGACTTGTACCCCTGACCTTTCCAAGGTTCTTAGAAGAAGATGTTGCTGTGTGTCCCTGCAAGGCTTATCAGTGGGATCTCCCTGCTCTCAGCCAGGTGTCAGAGACACCGAAGGATGGACCAGAGGGGCAATCAGCAGTGCGGGAAGAGGGAGCTGGGAATTGACTTTTTCTGTGTTTTCCCTTTAAAATTTAACTATTTCTTTAAAAGTGGTCCATACAAAATCATCCTACTTGGCATAAGCAAAGATGGGGGTTAATTATGGTAATAAGATAGCTTTATATTAAGAAAGAAAAAGTATTTGAAGACCTAATAGGAGTTTTATTGTTATCCAGGGGGAGTTTTAAGTTGGGATTTCATTCCAGACTACATTGAGTCAATTTTTGTCCTAGCAAAGATCCTTTGCATTTGCTTTGATTTTAGTTCCTCTAATTCTTTTTGTTCTCTTGTTCTCCCCAAGCAGTATTAATCTGGCATTACACGTACCCTGACAGAATATGAACGCATGTATGTTGCCCATAGTGACTCCCTCTGTGTGACTCATGCGCAGCGCTTGCTGCGTGCAATTTAGGCACTTCTCTTTTTTTTTAATAAATAAGGATACCTAGGATCATTGGGCTTTAAAATCATTGGAAAGGTAAAAAAGGCCATTTAATGGGGGCAGAACACTGCTGGTTGGCTCTGTGTAGTTACAGCAACCCTCTTGATTCAGTGCACGCCTGACTTATTCTACATAAAGTAGGAAATAGTTGGATAATGCAGCTCACTTGGTAGGAGACGTGAGGTTTCCCCCTATATGACATAAACACAGTGCAAAAGTAATTCTGAAGGCAAATATATTCATGTTCTACAACCTTTTTCTCCTCATTTGTGTCTGAGTCAAAAGAGCTTGGTGTTTTGACAGCTGAATTTTCTTTTTGTCTCTGAGAGAAAATTCTTTGCCCAACTGATTTTCACTGCTTTTAAACCATGCACCAGATATTAGTTAGTTTTCTTGTGATCTGTTATTTTTACAACTCTTCCATATCTCCATGGCATGTCATCAGACCGCTGTATGACCAAAGCAAAACCATGTCACCCCCTTGCTCGACTGCACCCATGGTGAGCACACGCACGGGGAAGGGTGGGGAGCGACTGCTCCAGAGCTTGCTATGGACTGGGTCTGGTGAGACCATCAACCTTGTGGTTAAAGACCCAGATTCACTAGACTTATTGTTAACATTGCACTGGTGTATTTATATGTTCATGCTGTGCCAACGTCCACCTCCTACACACATAGCCTGTGTGTGGCTGGCCTCCCCCTCTGCCAGCGGTCACTCTCATTTTTCCCTTCCTTCAGTGTTTCCTCTCCCGCACTCACTGCCTCACAGTTGATGCTCTCTTGCTGTCCTCCCTGTTGGCTGTCTTCATGTCATGCAATGTGCAAGACAGGCACAACAGGAGAGGCTACAATGTGGAAAATTCAGAAATTTCTGTGATGGTGTGTTTTCCTTCTATTTTGGCCACGCAAACAATTTCCACAGGGATTGTGGACTTATACAGGAGAGTTAGGGAGAATATGGGAGCATGGAAAGCACCGTGGGATAGCAGCCCATGCAGTGCAAGATGGATGATGCTGACTATTCATTTTAACAGAGCTGTAAGAATTCAAATACTTTTCATGAATATTCATATGAAACTGAAAGCTGTTTAACCCGGCTCTCACATCTGTCTGGTGGGAGCACTTCAGTGCTTATGTGTTGCTCGTATGACTACTTGCAAGACATGAATTTTAAACCTGACTGCTCAGATAGTGATGGAAATCCAATATGAAACAGTATACTTGGTTATGAAATTTGCAATTCGCTTTCTGTGAGTTAGCTACACAAATCATCTAATCAAGGAACACCACATGACTGAACTAAGCAACCCAGTATGAATTTGCAAACATTTGCTATTCCGAAAAGATATGTAAGCCAAGAGTTATTCACTGAAAATATTTCCAAATAATACCAAATAAATAAATTAGAAAATTGCATGAGTTCCGCAGACAATTGGTAAGCCGAAAGGCAGGTGATATTCATGGCAAAAAGTACTCATTGAGTGTCTGAAGAAAACAGTGGAATTGTTTCTCTGCACAGTGAATCAATCTGATGCAGTTTGCTTCGTTATCTGGTGTACACTGATGGAGCAAAGAGTGCTGAGAGATTTGGAGTCACTTCTGTCAGGCTCTCAGATGAATGGATATTTGCTGCTGGCAGAAGTTTTTGTAAGTGGCAAATTTATCTTGAATAGTTTTGAAAGCAGATTTAGTTTTGGATCATGGGATTTGCATTATGTCTTATTTTACCGTTGAAAATACCTGACCTATTAACGTGCTCCCGATGCAAAATGCAAAGCAAGATTTTGTCTTATCTGGAGCTCTACATTCAGCCTCGTTCCCTGAGCACCACCATCTGTGTTTCCATTGCATCATTAGTACACCATCCTCCCCTTTATTCGCAAGGCAGGGCAATTACCCTGCCATCTGCAAAGAGGCTGGGGGACTTGCCCAAGTCCCCAGAGAACTTCAGCCTGGGTGCAGGTGCAGGTTGAACACAGCCTCCCACCTCCTTGGGCTTCCCACCTTCAGCCTCTTGCCTCAGAAAGGCACTGAAATAAACCAAAGTAAAATTGCCCAAGCCTCTGGGCAAAAGTGAGACGAACAAGAAAAAACAGGTACTTGATTTCCACATGCATTTCTGACACAGGTTTAATATCTCTGCATAGTATCTTTTTTGATCCATACTGCAAGCCAGTAGAAACAATTGCTTTGGAAGAAAGTTTGCACTGTTACCATTATGTACTGAGGAGTGTGTATCCCACAGGTCAAATTTTTTTTTTTCCCCAGTTTGCAAGGCAAAGTAATGCAGTTGACTGAAAAGTTGTTGCTTGGATAAGATATTTATGTTTCTTAAAAGGAATTGTAACCATTCCTGTTCCAATATTGCTTCTCTGGCACAACCTGTATTTGCTTTGACCGAATGCATTTAGCACTTCTGTTGTTAAATTGTCATTGGTGTTTTGTTATTAAATTAATTATATCGTGACCTGTTTACAACACAGTATAATACACTGAAATTCTCCTTAAAGGGAACATTAGTTAGGATGAGTAAATTTAAGTTACTTGCTAAGTCCCTGCACAATAGCAATTCTTTTTCTAATGAAGATTTAATGAAAACAATCAGTCTAACAATTTTCCAAGTTGTGAGCTTTTGACAACAGTATTGTAAAGTATGCTTAATAACACCCACATTAAAGTAGGTTTAAAATGGCATCATAACTTTAATTTTAAAATTTAAAACAGCAAGTGATACCGTACCTCTTACTGCAAGATATGACTTTCAGCTTCTTTAAGTGCATTTTTACTAGCTCCTGTGAGAAGCATTTCCGCAAGCAGAACATTTTATTGTTACTAAATACCACTTAGTCTGAAGTCCCTCTGTTGTTTGGAAATTAAACTTTAATGCACAAGTCAAAACAATTCATCCACACAGGGAACGTCACACTCGGATCTAACACACCAAATGATAAGGATTCTGCATGTACACGGACATAAGATTTTCATTCATTAAGTTCCTGCTACTTGGTGAGGGTCGTATGCAATGACAGAAAGGCAAACTGGCAACCCAGCACTGACCAGGACCCCATGCAGACCTTGCTGCCCTGTTTTGCCCTGCAGCCCCAACTCTTTGATGTTCAGACATTTTCTTGTCTAGTAATGGTAAACAGGCACATCATAAAAAAAGTACATGTGGCTTCTAACTTTGCATATCTCTTCTTGGACTTCTGGCTGGGAAGAAAGATTTTTCAAGGGGAAGCTTTCCTGTTGTACTACTAAGCATTCATTTCCCTCTCAGCCCTTGCTCCCAGCCCTTTCAGCATCCAACTAAACATCGTTTACATCCTTTCCCACAATGTTGTTTCTCGGAGGGAGGGAGGGTTGGTGGAGGAGGTTGGCTGTGGCACAGGGGGAAATCATACCTATTTCTGTCTGATACTACAATTCTCATCCAGCAAAACAATGCCAACAGTGCAGAGGAAGCTTTGATTATGCAAAATGGATGGACACATCATGCCTGTTTTTTTGCAATAGGTTATAACCTAAGGAGTTCCTCACCTGGAAAATCCCTCCCGCCCCCCTCCCTGGCTCCTTTTTCCCCTTTTCAAATTACATCGGTGGCACTCCAGACACATTTACACATTAATAGCGTATCTCCCATATCTTACAGGCTCCATAGCTTTCCTCTTCTCCTTTTATTTTAGGGCAGCTACCCCTCTCCCATCTCACCAGCAGCCCAGCTGGCTCAGTAGAAAAGGAGTAAAGTCTTTTCTGCATGACCTCTATGTATTTTACTCTGTGGGAAGAGCAACGTGGAATGCACACTCAGCAGGCAGTGAGATTTGAGCCAGTTTCTCCTCGAGGCATTTCTGCGATAAAACGCAGGACTATGGGCAGTATTTCCACCCTTGGCTCTCCCCCCTCTCCCGTCCTGGCACCCCCTCCCCACTGCCGCCTCTCCGACTGCACCGGGCTGCGCGCAGAAAGCCGGGGAGCAAAGCACAAACAACGGGCACCGAACAGCAACAGCTCCCTTTGTTTCCCATGCAAATCCTACCTCTGATAGTTGTCACATCTTCCTCCGAGGCGAAGCCTAATTATTAATAAACAGAGATCCAGCAGAATCCTCCAAACTGCCACCAGTTGTTAAGTGCTGTCATCGTTCCCTCCTGGTGCTTAAACCTTTTTGGACCATTAATGTCACAACCCCTGCTAACTCATAGCTTAGTACTCCCTGCTCAAAATGTCTGAAATAGTTTAGAAGGACAATAGGAATGACAGGCACACTAGACAGCCATGCTTGAAATTAGTTCTCTCAAGCTGACTTAAGGCTGTTTCGTAGTGCTTTTAAAGCATGCACACGGTAGGGTTTATTAACCTAGGCTAGACGTGCCATTCCTGCTTTTATTCAGTGCTGTAATAGGATGGCTGCTAGGAATGCAGCGATAGGTCTAACCCCATTCATCCCTCCACAGCCTTTAAACCTCCCCGGGAGAGGAAATAGCTTCAGTCACCCTTAAACTTACTGAGGCTACTGTTTCTGCAGAGCAGGGTTTCACACATTGTTTTGAAACTAAGGAGAAAATCACTCCCGGAATGGGAATGGAAGGTGCCGTAGCTCTCACGACTGATGCAAACAGCAAGATCAACGCGACAGCATCTGCCCCCGCTGCAAGCTGAGGCTGTCGCAGGAGTAGTGGAAGTAGCGATTGGAAGCTGAAAGTTCATAAAACTCTAGAAGGCAGATGTGGTGCAGAGCAAATGACGGGGATGGATGGACTGTACAGTGGTTTGTATTTACAGAGTCACAGATGTACGCTACACTTCCCAAAAGGCAAAATGCAGTTTGCAGATAGCAGGGGTTTGCAATCTAAATTTGCAAGTTAACAGCACCTGGGATAATGATGAGCCAAAGAAACGCAAGTGATGCACAGCATTCACAGTGCCTGCGATGTGGGGAGGAGGGGTAGTGAGAGGATGCTATTGCCGACTGTTGTTTTCAGTAAAACCCTGCACAACTCCAGATCCCGGGTCAGAGATATTAGTGCTCTGCTGAAATCTTGGAGCCTTTTTCTTCTTGGTTGTCAGTTAATAACAAGCCCAGGTCAAGCAGGATCAAAGCTTGTTAACGATGCTGTCAGCTCAGTGTTGCTGATCACAGTGTGGTCCCTAGTGGACGAAAGTAAAAGCCACCGGCACAGATGCGTCCCCACCAGCAGCAAAGGCACACACACGGGCTGAAGGACTGGAGAGGGAACCTGGTGCCAAGGCAGGCTGGGGGAAAAGTGGGGGAGTTAGCACTTTTGCTGCTTGTTCAGCACCTGCCTGATTTTTTGGTACCACCCAGTTCGCAACCCTTGACTTGAAATGAAAGTACCAAGCATGGAGATGTCTTGGAAATGAGCGGCATTTAGAGAGTTTAAGGAGGAAAGCAGATCATGGTGAAAACCCAGCTGTGGTTGCCTCACACCGTGGCAGTGAAGGGGTTAAAATAGCACTAATGGCAAATATGCATTAGGTTTGTAAATGATTGGGACCTGAGGGTACCAAGGGCTGGTTAAGGCTGAGCTTTCTCCTTTGAGAAGCTCTGGTTTGGATCGGTCGGTGTTGGTCCTTCGTGCTGGTGGCTATTAACAGGCTAGTTGAAAGTTGCCCTTGCAGAAGAGGCTGCCAGTCCATGCTCAACCAGCTGGCAAATTCTGCCTTGTTCCTAGGCGGAAAGCGGCCAACTTAAACCTCTCTTTTCCACGTCACTTGCTGCCACCAACACACCAGATGCCCGCGTTGCCAAGGGCTTTTACCAAACAGCATGTCAGTGTGTGCGCTCAGCATGGGCTACAGGTCTTCTCCATCTGTATTGGTCTTCATGGAAACTACTGAGTGAAAGCAAGATTGTTGCTGGTGCAAGCAAGCCAAAGATGTTAATAGGGACATCTGGGGCTACCACAAGCATGACGTTTCCCCCCTAAAACAACACTGCTCCTAATGGGGCTGTCTTTACATGCTGTGCTTCCCCATGCCTGTACTTGTTGTCACGCTCAGACAGCCTCCCCCTTTTCACCCCATGCACGTTACATGGTCGGTGTGTTGAAGGGGAAGTCTCAGGGCTCCAGTTGCGTTCCTCAGTTTACAGTGGGGGATTATTAGCACCTTAAGCTCTCCCAAAATAGGTGGGAGCAAAAGGGGCTTTGAATTTTGTAGGCATGAATCTCAGGGTGGACAGTTACATGCTGACTGCTAGCACAGCTGCCAGAACAATACCTTCTTTATGAATAATTTAAAGAATTTTTTCACTGCCACCTATCTAGCACCTTTCACAAGCATGACATTCGCCTTAAGGCAGAACAAACAAAAAAAAAAGGGAAAAAAAAAGAAAAGTTCTTGTCCTGGACGATATACTTCTCTCTTACTAAAGGGCTCACCATGCAATTGATTTGTAAGTGGGATGACACAGCAGTTCAAGAAACGTTAGACAGATTCCTACTGGAGATACACAGGTCTAGGGGTGCTGACTTTGTTGATGAACTTTTGAAAGATTTCAATACTGACCTGGACACAACAGTGTCCAATGACAGGTTAAAACAGGTGATCATTGCCACCTGTGTCCACATCTCCCCAGTTATGTACGCTGAGTATAAGGTGGCTCATAAAAGTGGGTGACTATGCCAGCTCCCCCCTCCCTTATGCAGTAAACAAACTAGCGGTGGGCCTCCCTGCCACGGTGATCCCAAAGGCTTCGATCCTTTGCAGTAGTTTAAAGTCACTCAGTCTTGGTGGTCAACAGGTGATAAGTATCTGTGAGAGCTGTGTAACCCAACAGACAAGATGTACTTCCTTTGAGTGGTAATTGAAAGGGGGATAAACTGTTCAAGGTGTAAGGTGTAGGATAACAGGGAATGATCAGAAAGATCTTCTAGGGGCTGATTAGTTCAAAATGGTTCAGTCTTAGGGAGATATTCTGTGATGCTTCCCCTTTCCTCAGGCTTTTTCTAATCACTGAGCAGCAACAGCAGCTGCCATCAGTGATGGGACTCGTGTGTACTCCTTATCCTTAGCAGGGCTCTGCTGCTGTTGCATTTTTCTGACACACAGATCTGCTCCTTGCTGGAAAGAAGATACAGAGAGTGATGGCACACTGATCTGATCGGGTATGGCAATTTTCTGTCTTCCAGGACTGTATGAATGTGCAAAGTAGGATTGCCCTGGGAAGCAGAGGGCTCACGTGTGTTTTTACTTTGCCCTCTATCAGTAAGATCCTATTGACTTCTGCAGGAGCTGAGATTGCCGCTCAGCTCTGCGGCAGCAGACCCACTTTGAGAAAGCCCATGGCCTGCGAAGGAGTTACAACAATTTTAAACGCCTCTGTCTGTTTCTGACCAGTATTTGCTTAGGAAACGGCCAAGGAGGATGAAGGACAGGAAGAATTCGGGAGATTTGTAGTTTGCATACCGACTGTAACTCAAACAATATAATGAATGGAGCAACTAATGCATAATTTCATTGTGAGTCATCCTAATTATAACAAGAATTTGATAGATACTTAACTAGAAAGTGTAACTATCTGTTACAAATACACATTCCTAATGGGACAGGGAAGTACAGTCAGTGTGGCATTAGCCTGGCAGAGCTACAGAATTGATGCGCACGGCAGGTGATGGGTTGTATTGAGTGTGTATAATTACAGTGTAAAATGAAAATTAGTCTTAACAAGAAGAAGCATCCTTCAGAAGAGGTCAAATTCTGTCATACACATCTAGATACTCTTGGGCTCTGTGGAGCCTGTACTCAGAAAGGAGTTTTGCAGAGGGCAACTATTCCCTAAAAAGGGTGAGTCCAGGGTAGGGGAAGATAAGTTCCTTGCAGTTATCTTGGCTACATGCACGAATCCCACCTCTGCCATTTAAATGAAAGAATTGTCAAGAAAGCTAGTCCCTATATTGATGTCAGACCCTACGTTTACAGCTCTGGCTGGTGTCCCTTCTTTCCTGTGATGAAAAGCCAGCACCTGTGTCTTCTACAACTTCGGAGTGCAATAGCTGACATGCTGCCACAGGAAAACACTCAGCCAGGCTGTCCTGGGTGACTGGTCATAAGCGCAGTCATAGACCGTGTTTAGCATAAAGTCAGAAATCACTTGTTTACTGATGGTGAAATGCAACCCTGTGTTTGGCTGTAGTCTCGCAGTCTCTCTCGTGCTGAGAATCATAGGACACCCAAGTGTCCTGGAAATCTGTTCATTTAACTGAGTTATATTATACCAACTAGGTAATCACTTCCACATGCTGCTTGATTGTCCCTCTTCATACGCCAACTCTGTCTTTTTCTTGCACATCTCTTTTTGAGCCACTTGGCTAGGAGAAAATAACTACATGTGGAGTGTTGTTAAATGACCCAGAAGTTGCTGCTTTGTGGGCTGACAGTATTTGATGCAAATATATGGCTTCTTGCTGTGAAAATCTCCTTGGCTGACAATTCATCGGGTACTTTTGACGATAGTTGTCTGAGGAGTTAAAACACAGGCTTCTCTTTGCATACTCACACTGTCATTCTTATAGAACTGCTGGTATTAAATTCTTCCTGCGCAGTTTCAGCAGAGGCCTTTCTACTCCCCATTTGCTCAACAGCTGCTGGTGTGCATTGCTCTTCTCTTTGCCTTCAGCTTTTGCCATCTGCCATCATTAAGTTGCCCAGGTGTCGGAAATCTTCTTGCTCTTCTCTTGTAAACATTATTCTGCCGCCTTCTTCACTAACTCAACCTTCATTTATATAGAGACTGATAGATCAGGCTAGCTGTTCTCAAAACATCTGCTACATCTCATACTTCATGGGGGCGGATGGCGAACAGAGTTTGTATACTTGCTGGCAAAAAAAAAAGACTGGTTAACCCTTCCTTCACTTTCCTTTCCATCTTCAAGAGCTTACTGTTTCCCTGCACTTCTAGATGTGCCAGTTAATTAATACTCACCAGTTGGGATGTTACCTAGAGCAAACATATCATAAAGCCGAGCTAATTTTCAGAAACATCAAAGCTTCCATGTACTGCAACAGCATCTAGTCCTCAGTGGTATTGTGGAGCAGCAGAGATGGGACATACCTAAGACAGTTATCAGCAAAGATGTCAGAATAAACCATTCTTCCTCTTCAGACTGCTTCTGCTAGTTGCAAACAGGCCACTCCACTGACTTCAGTATGCTTTCTGCTCAGATAGAGGTCAGGCATCCTTTTATGATTACCTAGAGGGGAAATCCAGACTCAAAGAGCATCTTTCACAGTAATGGGTAGTGTGAACTATTGTATTCTTTTGCTAGTGATGATGAAATTAAATGATTTCTGCTATGCCCATCCTCTTCAGTAAATCACTGAAGACTGTAAGTTTGAACAGCAACAAAACAGAATCCAACAAAACAGGCTGCTTACACAATGCTGCTTGCTGGGCCCATTGAATGTTTACTGCTTAAAGGCTAGTAAAATATGTATCTGAGGATGCACACCCAGCTGCTGCGGCTAGTCTCCAGTGTGAGTGTTGAGTAATTCCAACAGGATTTCATGCTTCAGTGATTTTACTCTTCTCCGTGTGGGTCTCAGTACCAGTGCTTTGAAAGCCTGATTTTGTGTGCAACTATTGGGCAGAGATGGTTTCCTGCTCTGAACAGTTCTGCTGAGCAGCAATTGCTGCCTGCTGCTTTCCCATTTGTTAAGCAATGGATTACTGTTCAAACATTTGCAGCCCATGTTGGTCTAAGCTCTGTGTGCAATTCTTCAAATTTACTCCTCTCCTGGAATGCCGTGGTCAGAGGTTGTTTCTTGCTTGTTGAATAGTTTCCTGAAGCACTGCTCCAATCAACACTGCTGTGATTTCCTTGCTTTGTGACAAATAATGCATTGTGCTGCTCTCCTTTCGCTGAAAAACCAAATTGGCCACTTAGATGCTCTCTGATTTTATTCTCCACCATCTCTCAATGGCTTTTTCTATCCACACTTTCCTATTCCTATGTTAATATTACTTCTCCAGCAACTTTAGCAAGATATTGCTAGATAATTCTCTCCTTGCCTTTTTTCAACCCCCTGCAAATCATTTGCTATGCAGAGCCCTCCTTTCTTCAAGATTGAAGTACCTCCTTTAATCTGTTCTTTCTTTTATACTTTACTCAGCTGCTGCTTTGCTTTGGTGGAATAGTCGCTTCTCTGATGAAGCTCATGCTTCTATTTCTGTTCTCTCTCTTTGTAAAAGGTCTTTTACATCAGTGAAATGCCTGTTTGGGTTTCTTTGATGGTTTGGTGCTGTACGCTAAGCCCTGCACTCCAAGTGTGAAAGATCAAGCTGTGGAGAGAGCATGCAAAGGAGGAGTGAAGGGGACTTTGCCGTGCCCTGGTGAGGGGAGTTTTCAATGAGGCAACAACAGGAGCAGACACGTAAATAGCCTGGGAGTCAGGATCTGTACTGTGGAGAGGCAATTTTTGTAGCACCGTGCCTCAGTTTCCCCATTTGTAAGCTAAGAATAATCCTCTGCTTTTACAAAGGGCTTTGTGAGCTTTGCTTGTGAACCGAAAGATGACAACTGGAATTCAGTCTTGTTAAGCTGATATTGTTGCTGTCTTGCTCTTATTAAACTTTAAATTCAGAATAGCAAGGGCCTAAAACTGCCCAAGTAGCCTCCGTATCGTGCAGTGTGCTTTACACTGTATGTTGCTGCTCACGTTTGTCTGCTCTTGAAGGCACGACTTCCCTTGCAGTGTCCTCACAGCCGTCTCGCAGCCGTTTTATTTTTCTTTGGACTAAAAGGCACCCAGAACAATGTGCCCAAGATGTCAGAACCATCAAGGTCTCGGCCTAGCTGTCGAACTCTACTGGCTCCGTAAGCCTCTCAGTTTTCTGAGAGGACAAACAACACATCCCGTGACACTTGCTCTGGCACGAGGATTGGCATCTGCCTTTGAGCTGCGGAGCCGTGCAGCGGCGCGCCGGTGCGGGAAGGGCAGGACAACACGCTCAGCCGTGCGGGGCCTGTACCTCCTCTCCGGCTGTGGAGGCAGCCATTGCCCCCATGCTAACGCCAGGACACACTGTGCCTTTGCGGGACTGTGCATGGAACCTGGGGCTTTGTACCCTCTGGGATGGTTTGGGGTTGTGCCAGGCTTGGGAATGGGGTGGCAGGAAAGAATTTTTCTTCCATTTTCCCCAGGCTGTGTCTTGATGTCCCCTGGTTCTTGTGTCTGTGATCACCACGGATGCTTCTGTGGAATGCTGTGGGTGGTGCATCCCTGCTTGGAGGGTGAAGAAGGATTTTTGGTGGCAGCTTTGCAGCAGCCAGGGAACAGAAGGGATATTGCCTGGGCTGAGTTTGAAGCCCACCCTGTTTGGAGAAACCATGTTCTGGCAGGTACAGGAGAAACCTCTCACAAGATGCTGCTTTTAGATTTTATTGACCTGTAGTCTGTAGTAGGTGTTCAGGGGGCCTTAACCCACCCTGGGGTATGCCACTGCAGAGTGTGTGGCTACCACCAAAGCTACCGGCACAGGATTTATGGTTGTCGGTATCAAAAATTCACCAAGGCTCAAAATGTTTGCTCAGTTTTCCTGTGTAAATCTGGAGTGACCAGAGGGATTTGACTGTATTTATTGAAGTGGAGTTGTTTGGGATTTATACCATTGACGGCAACATCTGGTCTTAAACATACATCTCCAAAGATATATAGGTTTCATACAAAGTCACTTCCTCCCTGTGAAAAACTTACAGTCCCTGTGCAAAGCCTCTTCCCCATCAACACAGCAGCTGAGGACACAGGATGTGCTTATGGATAAATAACTTGGAGGGAAAAAGTGGTATTTGGAAACCAAGCAAATGCTTTCCAAGAGGAAAAAACTTTGCCTTTAACACAGGCTACAGGGATACTCCTTTGGCATAAACACACATTTTTTTTCATTGATAAAATAAATCTCTTTTTTCCATTTTTCAAGTCTGCATATGCAAAAATATTAATGTATTATCAAAGGCTTGAAGTGGAAAGGACTCCACAGGAGTTTAGCACAGCCAGTTACCTCTATTGTCTATTACTTAATGCTATTTGTTTACATCTGTTTAACGTTATTTTACACTCATTATTATGCCTATTGTGGTAATGATTCATTATTTCTCCACTTTTGGTAATTCTGAAACCAGGAGAAATAAAAAGGATCAGCTTATCCATAAATACACCTGTAACCTGACCTTTTCTCTGCTCAGAGAAGTTTTAAGTAGATTATCTAAATTTTTTGTCTGTACTTGCTCTATTTTGGGATGCTCAGAAATAACCTTGAGACTCTAAGAGAGACACAGAAGATGCACGGCAAGCTGTGAGTTCATCCCACCCAGGATGAGGGGCCATATCCTTAGCAAAAAGCACTGTGCGAGGATTTGTCCAACAGTACACAAATCCTGTGCTCCTATTGCAGGGGGTCCCAGCTGGAGCTTTAGACCACTGAAACCAGCTATGTTTTAATGGTGAGTGATTAAAATCTGAATAAACAGTCCCAGAAAGTCTTTACTTCTGCAACTAATGCTCCAGCTCCAACGTGACCAGCTGGATGTTGCAAGATCAGGCTCTGGGGACGCGTTTTGGCCTCAGCTGCCTGTGCTTAAAGAGAAAAGCACCCTGATATGCCTCACACACACACACAGCATCTCTAACCCTTGGCTCATTCCTCTAATCCAGTCTCCTCCTGCCCACAGCCACTACAAGAAGAATGTATTTTCTTTACTTAGTTTTCATCCTCGTATTTCAAATACCCCTTGGCGCAGTAAACTTGTAAAAAAACCCCAGTCCCTAGAAATGCAATACCCTTTGGGGGAAGCAGGATGGACAGATCTGTAGTGCAGGAACAAATATGCCCCCCTAGGGTCTCATTTATCTCCCACAGCATCATGTCTATTTACCCCCCACCCCAACTTGCTGTTATTTTTGCACAGAGGACTAAGGCAGCTCTCTCCCTTCGTGCCCCTGCCACCCACTGGCTCCCCTGGCCCCTTGCTGGTGCACTCACTTGGCTCATTGGTCACTGGCAGGCTTAAGCCACGCTCAGCCTCAAGCAGCAAGCTTTACTGGAATCCCTCCACAAAGGAAAGGTGGCTTCTTGGAGCACCTGCCTGGTTCTCCAGACACACTGTCCTGCCTGCAGAGAGGAGGTAAATCACTGCAATAGAACAACAGGCCCTCAGGTGTCTCACCAATGCTAACAGGGGCGAGTCCCTCAAACAAGCAAAATATCTCTGTTGCTCTTGGTGCAATGCAAAACCTCTGCTGTGATCAGGTTGAATTGCTGGCTGGTACGGACAGGTCGGGAAGGGATGGTCCGGGAGTGTGAAACACCCTGTGATGAGGCTTTGCATTCCCGGGCTCCCTGCCTGAGCCTGGCACAGCCTTTCCCAGTGAAGAACGCACCAAAGCCTCCCTCAAGCTGTGGGGTGTGAGAGCCTTGACACCCTGTGTCAGTGATGAGTGTCTGCCTTGCATGCAGCCTGCAGTGTTTAAAATATCTGTGTGAATAGCAGTTCCAATAAAGGGTCACTCGCCTGTCAGTGGGAGGCAGGACCGGGCCCTCGCGGGGCAGCGGCATGGGTGCGTGCCGACCCAGGCATGGGCAACCAGTAGTGCCGGTGCTGGCATCGCCCCTGCTGCCCCTCTTTTCTCTATCAGAAATCTCAGGGGGAAGCCAGGGGCAGGGGCTGCGTTCATGTATGAGGTCAGTAATGAGATACTGCAGCATCAGGCTTTCGAGAGAGAGGAGATCCAAATTATACCTTTCAAAGGGGTAAAGACATGGAGACCCAATTCAGCTCTCAGCTCCACCGGCATAAATACAGAGCAACTCCACAGCAGTTAATAGAGCGGTAACGGGCAGAATTTGGCCTTGTGGAATGTGGAATAACATGAAGGATCATTGATCTGAAGCCAGCTAGGAAACCAGTATTACTAGACTGGTAGCAAGTGGTATCTCTCCCATGCACCACCATGAGGAATACAGGTCTGAGTCCAAAATCTGAAGATCTGCTTTTTCTTTTCTACCTTTCGCAAAGAAATCAATCATGTGTATTAATTATTTTGGACGGGTCAGTGCTTTCAGGGTTCCCTTTCAGGGACCACTCCATTGTGTCAAGAGCTGTACTACCAGTGAACAAAAAGACACTGTCTGCCCAGTTATTCATGTGTTTTATTTCAGTAGCCTCTCAATAATTTAGCTACTAGAACATTCCTTGAAATATTTGAGATACTGTGAAGAAATTTCATGCTGTTAATTTTTAATATAGCCACTTTTAATGAAATAAAGGATCAAGATTCTGCATTTATGTATTTGGTATGACACATAGGAGGTATATTCTCTACCATATAATTACTACTGTCTGCTATAATTCCTGGCTCTAGATGTACAAATGCATTTTACTCTTAAAAAAAACCTTAAATCCTGAAGTGGGATTTGCTCCAGAGATCTTTTGTCTGTTTCATCGTAACACTTAATAATGTTTGAGTATGATGGGAGAACCACCTAAATGTAAGTATGAGCCCAGTTACTGTCAAGCAATATAAGGAAGTCTTAAACTTTCCTGAAGCCATTCTGATTTCAGTGGGTTGACAGGAATATAAATAAGAAAGAAATTTCCCCCTTTGCTGGCATCTGATTTCTGAATTGGATTAATTATGACAAGAGCTTTTTCCCCTGCATAATCAAATCTGCTAAAATTTCCTTACTAAGTTCATAAAACTGTTTTGTGAAACAGAAAATTAAGTGGGTTTTGGTTTTTTTTTGCCACTAAGTTCAAATTTGTTTGAACTTTCAGCTGGACTCTGGTATCCTATTAGAGTTTGTCTTTGATAATAATTGTGTTTCAGTTTCATTACTTTCTTTTCTGACTGACCTTTTGTTTTGCTTTTTATAATAGGAGTAGGAGATTAATTGTCCATGCAGGGTTGTTTGAGATGGTCCTAGAATAAATAGCTCGAGTGAAATACCCTCATTTTTCTTAATTTTTCATTAACTTATCAACTTTATTGTTTATATGTAGTATAAACAGTTAGTAAAATGGTATATTGCAGTCCTGAACAGTATGGCTTGGAGGTCTGTCTCAGTAGCTATTAAAACAACCTTAGTGCTCCTACATTTCAGCGTGGATACTGTAACTGGGAAGGGAGGGCGAGATGCAGAGCCCTGGCCAAGGGCTGTGCTGAGCAAAGGCGTAGTAGAGGAGCAGGATGAAGAGTGTATCATTGCAACAGCCAGTCAACCATGAGAAGCAAAAATGAAACATAAAGATGTGATGTGACCTGCACAAGGCACAGCATTTCTGGGACTGGAACCTCTCCAGCTCATGGCTTTCTACCCTCGTCTGCCCCCATCTTCCTTCCTCACATAAACTGCACCTCTCATGAGCTAATGATCTCTTTAGGGCTTACTCACAGACTAGATCTATGCAAAGCTGGTGTTGCTTATTATCTGGCAGGATACAATCACATCTGGGCATCCTAAGGGGTAGTAACATCACCAAAATAACGAGCGGCACAGAAGGTTAGAGGGGGAAAAGTCAAAAAGCTGCCCTGGCTGAGCCAGGAGAAAGGATTTCTTGGTGGGTAGGATGAAGGGAGGAGGGACAACAAGGGAGAGAGAAGATGTTAGTACGGATAACTCACTAACATAAATTTAGCACACAGGGGCCTATCAGGTCCCTACATCTAGGTCCTTTTCCATGAGTCACCGAAGGATATAGAGATGCTTAAGAAATAGATCCCCAGCCAGAAGGCTGTGAACATTTAAGAGCCTGTTAGTTGCACCATCCAGAGGCCTTTGGATCACACCCAAGCAAAATGTAGACTACTACATGTAGTAGTCTCAATTTTATTTTAATTTCTCATCACCTGCTTCTATGCACTATGCAATTCTTTGGCCTGTTTTAGGGAACTTATTCCCTAATTGCCACGGGAAAAGATATAACATTGTTTCCACTGGACACGCGGAAATACAGGTCTTATGTTATTATTCTAGAACTTGGTATGTTTGATTCCTAAACCCCTGATTCTGTGCTTTGATGCTATAAAAGCCTGTTTCAAACCACTTTTCAAGTAAAGAATGTAAAAAAACCTCTAACCACAAAAGAAGTAGGAAAGCAGGTAATAGAGGTTAGGTGCTATTCTGCTGGGGTTTTGCTGGAGCCGGTACGTAGGGAATCTGTCTCCAGATGGGGCACTGCTCTTGTCACCCCTTGGTATGGTACTTGCTTAGCATGTTTTAAGAGAGAAATATGATTAATGTGACTAAAGGCTGATTTGTCTGACCTCAATGTTATACAAAGCTTTATGAAGGAAAGGGACTTCTTTTAGAAGGAAAGAATGCAATACAGCTTTACCAAAGGTATATTGTGTCAGATGAATTTGATGATTTTATTTGATAAGATAATTGATTTCCTTGACAAAAGCAGTGCAATAGATCTAATCTCACTGGACTTCTACAAGGTACTTGACATAGTGAAAAGATTAGTCAAAGTGGAGAAAACAGGGATTAGTGGAATTGTACAGGGAGTGCCTGGAGAAACAGAGAGAATATACAGAATATAATGTATTTGGGGAAGTTTGGGGTGCAGTGGCTGCCCCTGAAATCCCTTTAGGGTTGGTGGGGACGTTGATTGCATCTATAATTCTAATGTTCCTGTCACAAAAGAAGATGCTTTAACATTTGTGGCAGAGATGAAATTGGGGTGGATCGGCATAATAGTGGAGGTCCAGAAAACTATTTAAAAAAATGGGATAGTCTTGAAGGCTGTAGCTGGAGACATGGAAGCATGAAAAGGGATGTAATCATACAAAGGAGAAAGCTGGGCACTGGGAGAGCCATGCCGTGCAGTATTTCTGTGAAATTAGGCTTATCTTTTAGAAAGGATAGAGGAGAAGTGAAGTTAGCTGTTCTGAGGTGCCCTGAGGAACCCTGGAGAAGGTATTTTTGAACCTGTGATGCATCAGACATCCAGTGTGAACATCACTGATCCAGGGCCCGATGAGATCCTATTTGGAGCACTAGGTTGTCACTCCTGGCACACAAGCTCATAAAAGGTCTGTTAAAATAGGAACAGCTGCAGAGAAATGCAGCAAATGCAGCCTTTATGTGGCTTTGAGATGTGATTGCTGTCTATAAATGCAGGGGGGAGGAGGATTAACACTGGAGAGTGAGAAGAACTATTTCAACTCTAGAACAGCATTGGCACAAGAACAAATAGGTATAAATGGGTCATGGATAAACTTAGGCTGGAAATTCTGAGGTTTCCAGCCATCAGAAGAATGAGGCACTAAATTAGTCCTCTTGACAAAAAGGTAGAGGTAAAAACAGGCTAGTTTTAAGGCACAGCTTCACTGCTGGGTGAAAGGGATCTTATGAAATGGTGGCCTATGATTGCAGAGGATTGGGCTCAGTGATGCAGAACACCCTCCCAGCCCTCTGTTTCTCTGCTCCTGCCAGGCGATCTTCAGTTTTGCAGTGATTCTATGAATTCCTACTCCCTGCAAGACAGTAGCTGAAGAGGGCTTGAAGAGACTTTGCACCAGTCAGGAGCACAGAAATTATCTACAGAAGGCCAGCTCTGTGAGTCCATGCATGAATATCCCTGTTGTGCATGTTCATGGGTGTCAGCATCTTTATGGCCTCTGGATGAAAGAATCCACTTGCTCCAAGCTGGGTGCTCCAGCCAGGCAACACTGAGCTTGGCAGGCACAGCAGAGCGGCTGCTTTCTTGTTCCTGCCCCACAGAAAAAAAGTCAGGCTTTCTTGCAACTGAAAGATTCATGACCTGTGACTGAAACTTTTATCTAAATTCTGAAAACAGAACTGGTCTGATCCTCAGCTCCAAGGAAACAGCAGCAGGAGGGGCAGCCAGGCATCAGCTTAGCATCAGCGTTCTTTTCCCCTTTTCCCTTCCTCAGTCTCTCTTGCTAAGTGACCTCCAGATGCTGTCGCTTCTGCCACCTTCGTTTGAGGGGCAGCGCTGAAGCAGGCAGGGTCTCTCCAGAGGGCTGTGGCATCCACAAGCGAAGCGTGTGTGCTGCTGCAGACAGGGCTGCCGCTCCACTGCAGTGTTGCTCACAGGCCAGCGCCCTCAGGATTTGCAGTCGCAGTCTGCAGAGAGTTAGTAGCTCATTCTAACCCCAGTGTACCCAAAACCTGCATGGCTGTGGTTAGCCCAGTTTAATTGCACGGCCAAGATGCAGGGATGCGAGTGGTAGGTTGGAGCTGTGCTGATGCACTGCATGTCTGGAGGTTGGCTCGACACTTTGACCGGGCTTGCTCATTCCTGCTGGAAAATGTCATAGCTGTGTGCCACAGTGATGCTGCTCAGCAGGTAGTGGGAATAGAGAAGAACGATACGATTCTTACTGAGGACTGTGGAATGTTCTCCTTCCACTGGCATGAAGTAGATGTCTCCTTAGCTCATTTAAGAAAAGACTAGCTGAGGAACAGCGTAGCATGGCTGAGACGTCATGTTACCCATGAAAGCACCTCTTGACACATTTTCTTAGGAGTCAATGAAGCAGCAAGGATGTCAGTAAAGGAATTGTTCATATCTGAGCAAGCATCTCCTCAACGACTCCTGCAACTGACCCTGCCTTTTGGGCATGAAGATACTTGCAAAGTCCATAAAGTTACTATCCTAATTGAGTCAGGAGGCAAAGGGGACTCTCTGTTTCTGCAAGTGTCTGTACACTTTCTTTTAAAAAGTTCAGGCCATGAAAAGTGTACCGCACTGTATCCAGGTGGTACTGTCTGAAATGAAAATACAAGTGTGTGAGTGTCCAGATCCTATAGGCATTTGAGATACCTGATACTTCAGGAAAGAAGAATGAACATTTGCTTTCGGGAAGCTTCTTAGTGTCACAGGGTTAAAGATAGGAAAATAAGCCTAGATCTGTAATCATTGCAGAGGAGACAGTTTCCCAGAGGTAAAGAGGTCAGACCCAACCTCCCTTCCTTTTGGTGCTGTGTGACACCTACCAGAGATTTTCCAGCAGAGATCTTCACTGTAGTCCTTTGTAACTGGGACTGGTGTGTCTACAGCTTATCTTTTTTTTCAGAGGAATTGAAAAGACTGTGCCAAATAAAGAGCACAGATCTTGTCTTGAAAAAAGTAGCAGACAGAAGAATTAAAAAGACCCAAGGGACAGAAAATGAGTATTTAGAAGAAAGGAAAAAAAAGACACAAGCCCATTTTTCAGTTTGACTGAGTTTTGGCTCTCATTTTCTTGTACTTTCTGTACGAATGTCAGCAGCTCTTGGAGTCAGAGGGTCTGCTATCACCAAGCTGAGTGCAGACGCCTTGGGGCAGCTCCTGCACCCCCAGGGCTACGGAAGGAAGGGACTTGCCCTTCTGAAACTACCCAAGATTCTCTTCCAATGATTTGGAAGTTTGGCAGTTCTCTAGGGAAAGAAAAAACTCTTCAAAAATTGCTCATTAAGGAAATGATTATGTATCTTGTGAATGTCATTTTGAATTACTCTGGTGATGAAGGCATTGCCATCTTTTGTCACTGAGCAGTGTGTGTGAATGTGGACACTGATACTTTTCCCCAACTTACTCCCAAGGAGAATGCTGCTAAAAAGAGGGACTGGCAGTCACAGTCTCTGTGGTGGCTGAAAGTGTTGACTTCTTGGGCAAGACTTTATTTCATTGTGTTTCAGTTTGTTCATTCATAAAGCAAATATTTTTTTCTATTGCTGCTGAAGGTGTTTGTAAAACCAGGCAGTGTCCATGGAGCACTCCGATATCCCTGACTCCATTGGAGTGGATAGGGTGCTGCTACTCAAACCCAAGGTCATGTTGACCTCAATTGCTGGACATGCCTGAGATGCCTTTTTTGTTGTTGCTAAAATAGATGAAAACAGTTCACTCACTTTTGCCGTTTTGGCAGGTTCCCTTTCACTCCGAAAGCTTGCTTCAAGTCAAATGGTCAAATTGTAAAAGATTTCCATCTATCCAGTAGATGCCTTAGAATGAGAGGAAGCCGACAAAGTTGACACTATAGCAGACATAAGCTGCCCGAACTCAGCTATTACCGAAGACTTTTCCCCATCAATACATCTGAGTACTAAATAGCTGAGAAGTAATTACGCCTAATGTTTCCTGATCTCTTCCCTCTTTGCACATGGTAGTCTATTCTGTTTCTGAAACATTCGCCTCACATTCATGGCATTTGGCCTGCAGCAGTGAGGTGGAGTCCAGCCCCAGAATGTCTAAAACATTTTCTTCTAATAGATGGCTCACCATAAGCTGGAAATGCGTCACACACCAGCCAGTTATTTCCACATCATAAACTCCTAATGCTTCTTTAGACTGATGGGGTTTTGTATTTGCTAAGACCTGGAAATATGCCAAATATTCTTCCATGCATGATGCTTCTTTTACTTTAGCCACTGTTGAGTTAATCATTGGGTTTTTCTGGTGCTTGAAAGCCCCTCCATTTGCTCCTGAGCATTAGCTTAAAGCACCAAGCCAGTCCACAACTAGGAGCACCCTGTATAGCAGGGACAGGAAACATTTGTGCTGAGAGATGACCTCCCACCCTGGCCATGGGGTTTGCATTCCGGGCATTCCCAGGACTGCAGGGAATTCCTGGCGCTGGGAGCTGAGCTGTCCTCACATCCAGGTTCCCACTCGGTGTACTCCTAGGCATCTTCTTAAAGCTCTGCATGTCACTGATCCTATTCCCGCACTTCTCCTCCTTGTTTCTCCTCCACCCACCTTCCCCATTAAAATCCCAGTAAAGCAGCCTGGCTGGGAAGTTCAGCTTATCAGTGTTTGCTGGAAGGAGAGGTGTTTGGGAGGGCGGTGAGAAGGCACTGGCTATGAGTACAGATTTTCAGTGAGGGCTTGACTTCTGCACTCCAGTCTCTGGTGATCCTGTTGGGACGGACTTGACTGCCGGTCCCAAGAACCAAAAGGCAATTCTACTTCATTAATCACGTTGCTAGCTGGTTTCTAATGGTCTTATCAACATGCTTTGCTATCTGCAAACTGTACCATCTTTGAAGTGCCCTGCCTGCTCACCTCTCCCTTTAATTTGTTCCTTTTATGGCAAGATTCTGGTAACTGCAGAATTTCCTCTTTTCCCCGCTGACTCCAAGTCTGATATGCTTTCCAGATTCTCCAGCTGCTCAGCACTAGTTAAGATTGTGCCAACTTGTCAGTGATAAACCTTTCTTTCTTTTATTTTTTTTTTCCCAGAGGCTTGTGTGTACAAAGCTTCAAGCATAAAAATCTGCTTCAGTCCTGAAGCTTGGCAGACAGCATCTCAGGCCAGGAGCAAATATCTTTGCCAGGTTAAAACCAACGATAATATGTTTGGCCATTTTTCAGTACTGAGAGTATAAAAATAATAGTTTGTGTGATGGAGGACTTTATGAGCTTATTTAACTAAAATGAGTGTGATTTAACACAAGCATTTTGCAAGGGATTTATCCTCAATACAGCCTTATTGCAGTGCTTTAAATTCCTACTATTTCCTCTTTTAAGGTTAACGCAGTTGCGTTCACACAAAGGTGAGAATGTTTTCTGCAACTTTATACTTTGTTCTCCAAATGCATCCAGGAGCCTAGGAGTTAACTATATTCACAAACCTACTTGCATATGCACATACATGCAAATACACACAGGCGCATGCATGCACGGTTTTCTCTTTGCCCTTTCTGAATACTCTGACCTTGTACCAACTCTTCTGTAGCTACAGGAACTGCTCCTTCCAGAGCTCTGCAGAGCTGTTCTCCACAGACAAAAGCTTTACCTCCTTAACGCACGGCAAAAGTCTCTGTGAGCCACTGTTCATGAATCCTGGCTTCCCAGGCTGACAGCAGAGCTCACCACATGCAGTGAATCCTTCAAATGCCAGCTCCCCTAGGGACTGTGTTTCAAAGGACAGCAATAATGGTAATCTTTTCACTTCTGCCACGCTTCTCATCAGAGTATAGCAAAGCATTTGATCAGTACTAGGTCCTGACTACAGGTTTGGAATAACGGCGAAAGAGGGGCACGCTGGCATCCTCTACCCTAGAAGCAAAAAAATTCTTGACTTGAGTGCCAGCCTCAACAGGACCGCTTGCTACACCTATGGCCTGCTTGCACCAGGCCAGCTGTAGGGCTGCAGATTGGACATGACCAGCTATGCAGGCAGTATATCGTGCAAGGAAGGAAGGAAGACAAGGCAAAGCAGTTAGAGCATTGAGATCCTGAATCCAGACTATGTGAATTAACCTGATTCAGCCCAAAGCGTTTTCAGATCACAGCAAACTGCCATAAATCATAGTAAACATGAATGCCTGCAAGATCACCTTTGCATTATCAGTCTACCTCCTGATATATAATCTTACAGCCATCCCTACTTACATGACTGTAGAGGTGGACAAAATCTCACACTTCAAGATATATGAAACCTCCAAACATTTCCTGATGCCTAGAAAATCGTTTAGACAATGCAGTAAATTTACTATGAGTCATAATGCACAACAGTTAATAACAAAAGCGCGGTTCCTGCCCAAATTCCTATAAGCACAACACAAAAGCCTTCCCGTTATAAACACAGAATCACACTACGTTGCTTAATTCCACCCCAAAACACTTAAAATCCCCAGTCCCACTGAACAGCTTTATAGTTATCAAAAATCTAATAGATGAAACCAAAAAGGCATAGCAGAACCTAGACCGTCCAAATTAAAGCCTCTGAGATTCTCCGTAAATCCATCACAGAGCATAAAAATCATTAATTTGCCTCCTGGCTTCACATCCTCTTGACAACTTAGTATCCAAATGCATTATCAGTGGCCATTCCTTTGCAGTTGGTAACAGCTGAAAGAAAACTGGGAGGGAAAGGGCTGCAGTTACCGGCATATTGCTGGGCATCACAGGAGCTGCAGTTTGCCACAGGCTTGCTGTATCATTTTGGTCAAGTTGCTTAACCTTTTTATGCCCCATCTCCCTCTCTGTCCTGGATAACAGCTGCTGATTTACTTCACAAGGCTTTTGTGAAGCTCCATTTGTCAGTGCCTCCTATGTATTATTTATTGTCGAAGACATAAACAATTGCATCCTGAAGGTGCTGAACACATCACCTGCATTTTGATTCCTGCCAAAATCTCTCTTCCACTTAGGACAAACCCTTTATTTCTCCTTCACTAGCGTAATAGTCTTTTATTCAATTGTGATTAAATTCAGCAAGCCAATATGCATGTTTGGGGCCACGAAGTCAGCTCCCAGTTGCTGACTTTCTGTAACAGGGGAGGCTCAAGGAAAAGCCGCTGGATTTGTGATGCAGCAGTGGCAAAAAGCGTTGCTCATTTTGAGGACTCTGCAAGATGCTGGCAATTGGTGGTCCTGTCAGCATCTTCAGCGAGGCGTTACTCATGTCTGAAGGACAGCTTTTGGGGTGAGACTATGCCCTGCATAGATGTTTAAAGAGCAGCAGGATAAACATATGTGAAGAAAAAGCTGAACAGAGCCCAGATATAGCAGATCTATCTCTGTTAATGCTACACAGTGTAAATGTATCTGAGAAAAGGCACATAAAAAGAAGTGCATTTTCTATAAATCTTGGTGAAAATATTGGCTTGGTTTTAATATTTTTTCTACTGGAGACTCTGGTCTATCAGGCTCCCTTGTTCCTGTTATAAAACCTCATGACAAACTAGGCAGTGGCTAGATTTAACATCCTGACTGACCTTATCTAACTGACCTTGCACCAAAACAGCTCAGTGTGCTGCCAAATTTTCCAATTCTCTTCAGTATCTGAAGTCTCAGGAGGTCCATTTCCTGAATAATTTCGCATCTGCTGACCTTATCACGTTGCCCAGAAATGAAACTGCCAAGCAACCCATTGGGGGCATCTAAGCACACTCACAAAAGGGGGAGCTCTGGGTGCAAAGCTTTCCTCTGAAAATGCAGAAGCGCTGGGCTTGCCTGGGTGTTGGTGGGTGTTGTAAATTACCGAGAACAACAAGGTGTCTGTTGCTAAAATAAATTCGGCCTCCAAATTCAACCGAGCATTTGACTAAAATCCTGCCACACTCTGGAAGGCTGAAGATGGTCTGAATGATACGGAGCGTTGAGTTTCTACAGATGGGTGGTTTCAGTTTTGGGAGAACTCTTCTCAACACTTAAAAATAAACAAGAGAAAGTTAGAAATGTATCTTGTGACTCTCCAGAAGAGCTTTATGTTACGTCACTTGTTATGCAAGCCAAAAGTGGGTTTAACACAAAATGGCACTGACTTTTCAATCATTAATGGCACAATCAACTAAAATACATAATCTGTTGCAGTGAACACAGTGTTTGTAAACATGTGCAATTAAAGTGGAATAAGATTCAATTATAATGGGTTATGTGTGCATAATAATTCAGATCATGCAATTCTTATTAGTTGGGCTGTACCCTGAGCTTGGTTCAGGAGGAAATTATATTGAAATGTGCTATAATGAAGAGGAAATTTTAATGAGAAGACAAGGTTGAAAAAATATTACTCAAAGCAAGAGGAATGAAAGTATCTGGAGGCAGAATACAAATGACAGTAATACAAAGTCATTTGACTATATCTCTGGCTTCATGCAAAGATTAGAAATTCACACTTGACAGGTGCCAGAACTAGGTAGGCAGAATTCGCCCCACTGGTTGCCACTGTTCAGCGAGTAGGTCTGCACTCCCTCTCCAGATAAGCTCTCTACAAGCTTTGCTCATTTTAGGAGTTTTGCATGGTGCAAGTGACAGAAGAATTTAGCTCTCCGAGCCACAAGAGTGCCTAGCTTCTCCCAGCCTGCTGCTTTTTGGGTGGGGGCAAACAGTTCTCCCAA
Source organism: Falco naumanni (assembly GCF_017639655.2). NCBI lineage: Eukaryota > Metazoa > Chordata > Aves > Falconiformes > Falconidae > Falco > Falco naumanni. The sequence goes on from NC_054066.1 coordinate 21,828,072, forward strand.
AGATGTTTCATTTAATTTATTTCCACTTTTTTCCACGATAGCGTAGGCTTATATCCAAGGTAGACGTTAAGCACCTATCTGATCTTTGCCTTTATTTAATCACTCACAGAAGTTGATTTACTTCACATGAATTGCTTTAATTAACCATCACTAGGAGTGGGGGAGAACCAAACCACATTTTCTAATGCACAGAAAATTACTAGGTGATACTGAACACATAAGGGTTGATCTCAGATAAAACATGCAGACCTTGTCTAACTCTGGAAACAGATAGCTCACAAATTACTTTACAAAAACCAGTTATAATGGGTACATGTGTATAACAATGCAAACTGTGCTACAATGATTAGTACAAGGCTTTGACTTGATTTAATCAATATTTGAGAGGTGAAAGCAATATAGCATATGAAGTAAAACAAAATAAACGAAAAAACCAAGATGCTGTGTTGCATTAGCTACACAATCCTTAGGAGGCTGAGATCCTGAAGAATAACTTGTATTGGTTTAGACAAGGCATTAAGGGTATCTGCCCTGAGCTTGCTGCTGTTGGCACAGGGCAGCTACACTTAAGAACATAAAGGTGCACTTCTGTAGAGTGATAACAAGTGACTGTGAGAGATTAAGCTGGAAATTTTACATGGAGGCAGAAACCTCTGTGTGCATCTGGTCCCACAGGACCACCAAGGATAAAAACTCTCAGATAATCAAGCAGGAAAAAAATGTCCAGAGACCAGATTCAAGATTCTTCATTCTGAACAAATGTTCACTAAAGCAAATTTGAAATTATATGAAGGAAATGATACTGTCACCACAGCTCACAGTAAACAATAGTCTCATACATATTCCTATGTTCATTGCTGTCACCTAATGCTCCAGCCAGGAGCCAGGGATCTGTGCCGTTCCTACAGAAAACAGTAAGAAGCATGGTGATCTTCTGGCTCTCTGGGGGGACTGGGCGAGCATCCCCCATTGTGCATCTTCTGGTTTTTGTTGTGGGTTTTTTTTTTCCACTTTAACTTCAAGTGTTGCAACCTATGAAGTTTCCCTTGCCAGGAATTTTTTCTGGATGTTTCATCTATGTTCCTCTTTTGCGCTCCCAACTCTTCATATTTTCTTTTTCACCTTACCATGCTACTTGATTCTTCCCTGTCTTTGGTGTTCATACCTGTCAGCTCTAGGTTGTGATGTGTCTCTGTAGCCATTTTTCTCTGAGCGTCAGTATATTACAAATGCAGTTCTTCCAGTACTGATTTAGCTCCTTTAATCATTCTTTATAGATGAATGTCTCCATCCCCTTGATAATTTTTGTTGCTTTTCTCTGAACTCACTACAATTTTTCAATATCTCTTTGCTAATGAGTTTCCCCAAACTGAACACAGCGTTCCAGGTACAGAAAGACACAGAGCAGCACAAAAGTGGTCTGAACCTGTGCTGCCCCAAACTGCACAGCCCTTTTGCTGCTGTATCTCATTTGTAACTTGGGTCTAACTTGTACCCACAAGTTTTGAGAGAGAAGATTGAATTTCACCTACTGTTCTGTTTCAGATATTTAACAGGCAGATTCTAAAATGCTAAATTTGAAATTTTTTTTAGCCAGTAGTTTTGGGTGTGCATAACTGTCCCGAAGACTGCAGTCTGAACTCTAAGCACCATCACCCATATGGAAGTCAAACCCCTGCCTTATGTCAGTAATTTAGAAAATACCCAAACTGTACATCTGGATGTGTAATTCAAAACCTGCCATTTAGGAAGGATACTGGGTTAGAAGTGGATTTTCCTAAGTTTTCAGGCTAGCAAGATTCACATCTGCAGAAGCAGACATGCAAAATTATGAACCAAAACTCCTTTCTTCCTACCAATGAAATCTGATTTATCTGGTTTGTTCCAGTGAACAGGAAAGCTGGTCAAATTTTCCAGTTCTGTAACTAACCACGAATTCATGTTATGGCATCCTGATCCAGCTGTTTTTCTCTCTGGAACCATTTGCATCTTTTGTGGAGGATTTTAGTTTCACCTCCTCTGCGTATCTCATTAAAATGTTGCTTCCTCTTCCATTCCGAGATGAACAGTGAGGATGTTAAAGAAAATTTACTTAAGAGTAAGCTTTGTGGCTCTTCTATGGTCTCCTCATTTTCAACTCCCTGCTTTGCCACTCACTGTTAACCTCTCTTTATAGCCTTCCAGCTTGTTTTCAATCAAGACAACAGTGCTCATCTCCAAGCTGATTTAAATTAATTTTTCTAGAAAGATTTCATGAGGCACAGTATCAAATGCACTACTCAGATGCAAATATATTACAGCTCCAGCATTCCCTTCATACTTCAATTTGTTGTTTCTATCAAAAAAGCAATCAAGTTTGTCTGGTGAGATTTATTCTTGCTAGGCTGATGCTGCCTGAGGCTTCGTGCTGCTGGGCCAGCTCTCAGGCACGCTGAACATCTACGAACAGAACTGACTCCAAGGTAGCTGGGTGTACCGGCACCTCTAAAAATGGGTGTTTGGAGGGCACTGTTATGTTAATCCTGCACTGTGGGTTCAGCTAATTGGCAGTTCTTTCTTTATTGTACCAATGCAAGGCCAGACAGGACTGTGATTTCTGTCCAAAAGTAGTTGGGATCCCACACAACAACCTGGGGCACAATTTCCGTGGAAGGTTGCGGCCAGGGGTCGTGGTCCCTCCACTTGCTGATAGAGACTGCCCTTGTGTTGTGGCAAGGCCCCCTAAAATGCCTCAGAAAGCCGTGCGCTGGCACATCTTGCTCAGCACCATTTGCAAAGCATCCTGTTCCCTGCCAGGCGTCACTCCCAGGGCTCTCCCCATTGGTGGCATGATGCCTGGCCATGACGCAGACCTCCTGCCAGGAGTCTCATCACAGATTTAGCGAGAAGCTGCTGGGTAGCAGTGGCCACTGCAGCCACCCAGGGACCATTGCAGGGACCTTTTGATGGGCTAGGTAGTGCTGCTTGCCTTTGTATTCCTCACCCTCACCACATTCCAAAGGAATGCCGATTTCTTTATTTTAGAAAGGGTAAAAGGTAGCTTTTCAGAAAACAATGTTTTGTGATCATTTATTTCTCCTTTTAAGTGTCTGTATACACTTTTCTTTAGTCAGTTCTTAGTCTGCTGGTCACCAATTAGGAGAAACAATCACTTGCAGTATGATGTTTCCACAACTTCCCCCAATAAACCAGACTCAACTGTATCAGCTGATTTACATATTTCCCTCAAATATTTTCTCACATGTTACTAGGAAAAGATACTTTATTGACTTTTCCTAATTTCTGAATTGTTCACATTTCTTTTATGCTTCATTAAAGATAGATTGGAGTCATCACTACTTTCACACCCACCCTAGTTTACTAATTAACAGACATACTTTTTCTCTAGGATTTTTGCTTATCTTTGCCAGATACTTGTATAAGTGTCTTTCATATTCCCTTTAAATCTTTTGATAACATTAATTCACTCTGATTTTTTTATTTATTTCTACTTTTTTGTTATCCTTATCCATTCCCTGCTGAGCTTTAAATGAATCTGTATTCTTGTTTGATTTCCTTCCCACTGTTTCCTATTTCCGTAGAGGTTTTTTAACCTCACATCTTTGAGCAGTACCTTGTGAAGTGACTGTAACTGTAGAAGATAATAAACTTTTAATGTACACTTATTAGTCATGAAGATTTGTGCATACCTGACTGCCATAGGGACTGGAGGGGTCAAATCTGGAAATAGCCCCTTGTGAATTACAGGTGCAGAGTCTGGGTCAGGACAGGACCACTGTCACTGGCTCTTTCTAAGCTGAGCATCCTCCCATGAGCCACGCAAGATAAAGGTGGGCTTCCACCTCAGAACACCATCCCTCAACCCACCAAGCAAGCAGCAGCCTCAGCAAGTTCAACAGGGTCTTTCAAAAGATCCTTGGTTACATTCAATGCATGTGCTTAGAACAGACAGTAAACATCTTTTTGTCAGTAACTAGTTCCTTAAATAATTAGTTAATATTGGCATAGTACTTTGAAGATGTTAACTGCTCTGTAAGTGCACACATTATTTTTGGCATTTAAGGGTCTTTTCACTCTGCTGGCCATGCCTAGTTCTCAGTATTAATGAGTTACGTGATGTTGCTTAGGGGTAGATGTGTTTAGCAGAATGGATTAGTTGCTATCTCTCTCCATATCTTTTTTTTTTTTTTTTTCTAAAAAAAAAAAAAAAAAAAAAAAAAAGACATTTGTTGTTTGCTGGGAAAGGGAATATCTAGCTTCATTGTCCCTTAGGGCAAGAGAAAGGCTCATAGTGAGCCTTTGGTCCAGCTGAAAAGCTTTTGTCCTGGAGGTGGAAAGCATCATTGCTAAGCAAGTATCACCCATTCCAAGGTTGCTCCTAACAAGTTCCAGCTGCACGTCCTTCCCTCACTCAGTTGTGGCTTGGTGGTGTAAGGGGAAAAGGCAAATTCTCTTCCAGGCCAGGTAAACCATTACATTTTTTGCTGTCAACTCTAAAGCAACATTTTTGAAAAAGGAAAGATTTTTTTTTTTTAAGAGTTGCTAAGATTTCAGCAGGGATACTGGTGAAGTTATTAATGCTAGGCTATCAACGTATTAAGTAGCCTCTTGATGTGATTTATCTAAAGCAAATGGCAGTGGTGTCTGTGTTGGTACTGTTTATATTGTTCTTACAAAATTACTTAAAGCTCCTAGCTAATTCATTACTCTGGAAGTCTAATGCAAGGCAGCAGGTACTACAGTTCCCCTGCAGAGTCTATTTTCAATATTAATTATCTTGCTGTGCGTTAAGTAGTTTTTGTTTTTGCGTTAAAAGGTTTATGAAGATTAGATGATTAAAATGATAAAAACTAATTTTCTCAAGCATAGTCACTCTGCAGCAGTCAACTGGAAAGAGAAAAATATGTGCACTTAGTTGTCTTGGAAAAATGGCACTATAACTGAATTATCTTATGGGGGGGAAGGGAACAGTGGGAAAAGCTGTTTTATCACAAATGTTGTTGCTGTCCTTCTGGCCACACACTTGTGCTTATGTTGATGTGTCTGCTGCTCATTTTCATTACCAATAAGGCAGATTTTTGTCTGAGAAATTAATTTCAATATATGACAGGAATGGCTATCACTTGCAAACACACCACATCTGCTGCAAAGCTAAGCTCAATGTGACAGCAGAGTGTATTTTGACTGGTCTTGGAGAAGGGGGGCTGATGAAACATCTCTGTGGCTGGGTCTGGTTTCATGGCATTAAGCTGGGCTGCAGTACAAGTGCCTCTTACAGGGGCAGCTGTTACTGGAGGATGATCTTATGGTTAAAGAAATCTCTTTTATAAACACTGTTACTATGCCTTGGTTCCCTAGCTGCAAAATGATGAGCAAACTCTGAAGGAGAAGGATAAGTCACAGCCTTACCTTCTGTAAGACATTGTTATTAGTCTGCTAATGCTGACAGATATCTGGTTTCACTCCTTTGCTCTTTATCCCCAGTGACATCCAGAGGGACTCTGCAGAGCTGTTATGGCTTATCACAATATATTGCTAAATCTGGGGCTGTTGGACCTCAGCAGATTTGTTGGTTTTAATTTTGGCCTAATAGTGAACTCTGAAGTGAGATTCAGTTGGTTGAGAAAGATATATCTGTGCTTTCCTCTCTTTAAAACCAGTGGACTGGAAGCATGATCTGGGCAGCACAGCAGCAGAGGTGGGTGCAGCTACCCAGAGTCCTGCCCTGCAAGGCTGCCACCCTGAAGAGCCCACACTGTGGTTTTCTGCCTTATCTCCGCAGTCATCTAACTTGCTGCCTGCTCTCACCTCTGCTGCTTCCATCACAGGACACACATGTTGGCTGAGAGAGGGCAAAGTGACCCCAGGCAAGCCAGCCGCAGTGCCCTCCCCATAGCGCTTCAGATCGATTCCTGTGTTCCTGTGACTGGCACAGGGTCTCTTTTTCCTCCCCGCCCCATTATAACCATGGTGACTTTGAAACAGCATAAAATGTTCTGTTACAACAAAGTTTCTTGCCTGTCAGGTAGAGGAATCTGCACAGAATTTGCTAATGTTAAAGACATGGGAATTAAAGTCGCTCTTGTCCTCAGCAGCAGTCACCTCTGTTTGCAAGTGAGGATGAAACCGAAAGAGCAAAAGGTGCTTTGTGCAATACAGTGCAAGTCAAGAAGCTGAGGACAAGCAAGAGAATTGCTCTGATTATTTTGCATGTTGGACACATCCATTTTATACAGTCCTGTGGTGGTTTCTGCATTTCAGGATGCTTTCCTTCAATGACTAGCACTCTAAATATTGTTTTTTTCTATGAGGCTGTTGTCATTAGTGTTATGAACTGCTTTTTGTTGGTATCATGCAGTTTTTTCAATGCCCTAGATCATGGGTACTAGACGTTTATCCATTTCACACCTTCATTATCTGATGTAGCCCCATCATTACTCCAGATACGTACAATAGTATTATCACTGTTGTCTCATTTCATTGTAATTCTCATTTGTTTAGTGCTTTATTTCTTAGAAATAAGGCTGAAGCATAATCAGCCCCTATATTATGTATGTTTGATTCTGAGATATTTGATAAAATCTGTCTGTGACTTGGAGGTGGCACAGTGTCTGTTTTAGGCTGGTGTTCATAGACTGGGCTAACCAGCACATTTAATACCGGATCCTGAACAGCCTCTGAGAGCCTAAAATGTCTGTAGTGGATACTTCAGTCTCCTGCATGTCCACAGTGAAGGTTCCTCTCAGTGCTAAATATAATCTCTGTTCTCAGAAAGTGAGGCGTTTGTCTTATTAATACATGTCCTACCTACAACAATAATGACTGAAGTGTATTTGATCTTCTTGCCCTGGTTCTCCTGAACTGAACCTGTGTGTTGTGTGAGGCTTCGTAGTCAGCTGTAGAGAGGGGAAAGGAGGAGAGAAAGAGGGGGGGGAGGAGGGGGAAGAAAAGCAAAGCAGGATGCAGCTGCCTCTGACTAAGATGAACATAGACGTCACCCTGTCATGGTGGCAACTGTTAGATGTTTATGTTGAGAAGGTTTTTAAGGATCAACTAAATAGAAATTAAAGCTGAGATGAGAATGCAGAAAGGAAAGGGGCCAGAAAGACAGCTGTGACACGTCTGACATGAGGGGACTCTTGATTAGCCTGTCACACTAAGCAGAGAAATTGCACTCGGAGCCTAGGAAAACTCACTGAATATCCTGCCTGAGAGAAAGCATTGAAAGGGCTGACCTGAATCCATTTTTAGCAGTGACTCTTCTAACTGGAAGTGTTTCTGGCTACAGTGAAGCTGCAAGCAGGTCCTGCTTTGCTGGACCCTCGTGATGTCAGTTCTCAGCCATCAGTGTAAGGTGGCGGATGCCACTGACACTTGGAGGAAGAGAGCTTTGCTTGCTCAACAGCCCTTACCTCTGATACATGATGTAGCTTGTGGCAATCTTTGGCCACAAGTAACATAGAGTTACAGGAGGTCTTGCAAGAGCATCTGCTGCAATAAAAGCAGATAAACAGTAAGTCTGGGTTATTAATCCCAAACGTAACACTTCATCCATGTTAAAGGCTGGAAGGGAAGAGCCCTAGTTTCTCGGCTTGTAAGGTGTCATTAATAGATCAACCCATGGAGAAAATACCAGAAACGGTGTTTTGGAACAAATTATATGGTTTAAAAAGTATGTTTCATCCAGCAAGTAATTATCACACCTGCTGATATTTGTTAAGATATAATTCAGTGAAAAACAAAATCTGTGTTTCTGCTATAAATTCTGGCTCGATTCCCACAGATACCAATCCTCAATCTTTAGCCAAAATTTGCTGAGGCATTGTCTGGCACAGAAAATGGACTCTGAGCTCTAACATAAAACCTAATTACAGGAGGTACTGCAAGACAGGGTGAGAGATAATAGTGCTGAAGAAGACAGGATTTGGTACTCATTCTTTTCCAGCAAAAAAATACCAGATATCAGTAACACTGCCTTAGATGCAGAACATGCAGACAGATGCACACTCCAGTATTGAAAAGCACAAACTGCCTTCTGTCCTCTTTACTCAGAACCCAAATGTCTGCAGCTATATCAACAAATATCATAAAAATTAGAAATAACATTCCAATTCCCAGTGCAAGGAAGCCGTGCTGCATGCATGTGCATGCAGGGGGAAGTGTGAGGATTTGGCTAGCAGGTAACAAGTCAAAATTGATTCCACATCACACGATCCTTTGAAAGCCTGACCATCTATTCATCAGGACCTGCCTTGTGTCTGGGCAGTGATGGCAGCTGGGGCAGTCACTGCAGCAATGCCCATCTAGGGACAGCAGGATATTGCAGGGGGCTTATGTCTCTGCAGGCATTAAGACCTCTGGCATCAGGACTGGATTCCCCAGATGCCTTTCCCTGCTTAGCTGTTGGGAAGCTGCACTTCGCTGACAGTTTTGCCTGGAGGCCATATATTCGCACAAATGGGAAGTTTGCCATAGGCAAACAGCAGAGGAACCAAGGGGGCTGGCAAAGGCAGGTTAACAGCATGGCTCTGAAACAGACTGGAGGGAAAGTGCTGCAAAATACGCTTTTGTGTGGGAACTGTTCAAAATTGAAGGCTCAGTCGGCCATGGCAGTAGTGTGCCAGTAGTGGGAACAGTCAGCCGCTGTGTTCGGCAAAGAACCAGTTCCCAGTGTCCAAGCATGGACCACAGGCTGCATGGAGAGTGAACACAGGTACCGGGTCCAGTGTTCACCTTTCATCACAACTGCATGAGTGACATGGAGCAAATGTGAACACACATGTTAGAGTGAAATGAGAAGCACGGGATCTCAGTTCTCCAGCAGGTGCAGGGAATCCGTCTACAGGTTTGTCGGGTAGGTGGCATAGGCTCTGGTGCAGGCTGTGAAGTACCTCTGCTTCCTGCTATTTCTCAAGCACTTTTCTCATTTGGGACATGGTTTGACGTTGCAGACAGGTGAGTAGGACCCATTCCTTTGTAGGTTTGTCTCCCTGCAGTGCTGTCATCTGTACCCACCCAGGACCTCCTATCCACAGTTTGATATTCCTGCTGGATTGCCTGGACACTGTTGCAGCTGAGAAGTGTCTGTGTGGTTCTTGTCAGGGACTATTTTCTAGAGAGTAAAGTGGTGACAATTAAATGTACCAAGGTTAACAAGGTTTTTCCTTCCCTGAGAGGTATATGCCTCCTGTATCTCCTAGGATCACCTGTGTCAGACTAAGCTGCAGAAGCGCACCTTCCAGCTGCTCCCATCACTGCACCCTACCATTGCTCTCTGTCACCCAGCTAATTCTCACTGCATGTCTGAGACTTTCTCATTCTATAAGCAGCATCACATAATCCTCACACATCAGCATGCAACAGCCACCAGAGATTACATATAGGCATTAAAAATGCATTTGTTGGGAGGAGGGTTCCCAGATGGAAACATTAAAGAGCCATTCTCTAACGTTTGTGCCTGATTGTGCACCATCTCTTCACTAAGCTGGGATTAATATTTCAAAGAAAATGCAGTCTGCTGTGGGCACTTGCAGAGAGGCCCCCTGAACCAGCTGAACTAGGGTAAACTTACGAGATATACATCTTTTTACTTCTTTCTCTCTGCAGTATGTATAGTAACCAACCCCTTATATAAGTATGTGTGTGCTATCAGGGATGCAATGTGAACTCTGCTAGTTCTCGTTGCCCAAGGACAGGCAGGTCTGTTATTTGCTGTTTCAGTGCTTGCAGCATATTTGTGGGATGGTGTTAAGGCTTCACCCGGACACAAAGAATTCATGTTATATCCTGCACAGCATGGGATACACACAATAAGACACTGTTAATACAGCATTGCTCTACTAGTAGTGAGGCAGAATTACCTTCCTTGGTTGTCCCAGCTGGCACGGGATCAGCTGGGTAACGGACACCTTAAATTTGCATTGCTTGAGGCAGTGGGAAAGGAGGAACAACACTTTACCTTAATGCAAAGTTAAAATCATAGTATAGTAGTGAAAAGGAAAACTGTGAGGTTGCCTTTGGGAGACAAGGGAATATTTGTCACTCATTTAGGAAAGAATAGGGTGGGACTCACAGATTTGCTAAATGTCTGAGTAAAGTTCCTACAGAAGAAGCAACTAATGCTTTCTGGCACATGTTCTTATTCTCCATCACTGGTTAGCACATTGTGGTAAGCTTATGGTGGTCATGACATGCTTTGTGAAAGTGATCAATATCTAATTAGACAAAAAGTTAATTTGTTAATGCCTGAAGCCTTAAGCCTCACCTTCAAGCACCAGCCCCATGTACATTACTGTTCTCTATGACCAATCCCATGTGTTCTTCACCTAACAGGGTTAACTCCTATCATGGCAATGCCATTAGCCGAGTTTAAACTCTTTTTTCTTTGTGTGAAAAGCTAACCTGCCTCTGTCGCTCAGTCCAAACCTGATGCAGAACTTACTGCTCAGGCTTATTCCCTCTGCTGCAACCCCCGCAGGAGATACGGGCTGATAGCTTTGCCCTGCATGCTGCTTTACACAAGAATGAACAAGATGCTTCAAAAAAAAGCACTTTCTGATGAGCCAGAACGGCAGCAGTTTCCTCCTGCGACATGAGGAAGTTACCGACAGCCCCTTTCCCTCTCCTCCTGCCGGGAAATCCATTGCTGGGAGTACAGCAGCACCTAGAGGCCCCGGGCCGGAGCTGGCAGCACAGCGGGGAGCTGCCGGGGCCAGCCCCTGCCCCGAGGAGCCTGCAGCTGGGGCACGGGGGGGCTGGAGACAGCTGCTGTGGGGGTCCCCAGGAGCACTCACAAAACTCTGGGGCTCAGGGAGCAAGTGCCATTTTCCTACTGTCACAGAGAATCTGGGGATGAAAGCAGAACGGACTCAACCTTCCACATCTCAGGACAGTTCCTCCCTTCCACATTCAGACCCACCAGCTCCGAGACCAAACACACCTTCCAGAGTTGATTTTGGGGAGGGGGGGGATCCTTCTGCTCACTCACCTTCCCAGCAGGCAGGGAAGGGGAAAGGTCAGCCAGTTTGTACTTAGAGATAAACCTCCTTATCTTGCTATACCGAGGCTCCCTGTTGGCAACACCTGCGCCCCCAGCCTGCCCTACCCCTTTCCTTGCCCGGGGTCTCCGCTGCATCCCCAGCTCCTCTGCCTGCTCTGTTCTCCCTCGTGCCTCTGCCACGGTTCCAAGACAGCCCAGGATCTTCAGGGGCAAGTTACCCTAGAAAAGATCCGTGAACAGCTCTGCCCCATGGAAGGGGTCTCTGCATGGAAGAGATCACTGCCTTACCACTGAACAACACCTTTCGCTGTAGGGTAGGGTTTTTTCTGAGTAATGCTTTTTCATGTGTGTCTAGAGATCTTGATACAGTACAGTTAAAACTTCTGTGGGAGCTGGGCATGTTATCCCATCCTAACTTGGCCAAGGGAGGGAGAATCTGCCATCCACACTGACATGGTTAGTCATTAGAAAAAGCTCTGCTCACTGCTTGCTGCAGCTCAGCTGGCTGCTTCTTTCAGGTGTTTTCCAGACACCTTTATCTCAAAGATGGAACTGTTCTTTATGCCTGATATTTTCCTTTTGTGAAACTACTTTTGTGTTCAAATCAAGTCACTTACCTCTCTGACCTTAGCAGTCATAAAAGCTAAGAAACAAACTCGTCCTCCACGGCCTTTTGCCATTGCTATGGATCTGAACTAATGTTGGTATTTAAGCATTCATGACAAAATATGGATGACAGAAATAGTACAGAAATTAGTGTAATGCTGTATATGGAGGTAACAGCACTTCCTCCAATTAGTCATAATTTCCTTATTAATATAGCTGTGAAGCTTAGACTGCCTTTGGTGTCTGCCTTGGAGAGACGTTCATTTTCACTCTGGGTTTAGGAGGGAAAGCTCTGAGCAAAGGGTGGAATTAGAGGAGGATAAAGAGATCTGAGGTCAGCCCGACCCTTCACAGCGGGTTGGGGCACATGTCTGAGGTTTAAGATGTGGAAGAAGGGAAAGAGGTATCAAACATCTGAACAAGGGGATGAGATGGCTGTATGCCACCTGCTCTCCAAATAGAGTTGAGCTACTTCTCTGCTGGGGGAAATGAGAAACTTGTTCCATTCACTGGGAAAGCTGATGAGAACATGGAGACCTCACCTTGCCTCTGCCTGTCACTGCTCAGGCCAATGGTGGGTTCATCCTCTCAGCCATTCCTCAGTTGCATGGCTCCTGCAGTGAGGGCTATGGCGAAAGCTGAGCTGTTGGAAGGGCTCTGCTTCGGACAGGTGGGCAGTGTATCCATAAAGTGATAGATTTTAGAGCAGACTACTTTTTAGTGTGCATGCATGCTTTTTCAGCCCTTTCCTATTGATCTTATTTTAAACTAGGCCTAATCCTAGCATAGACAGAACAACACTAAGGACAAAAACATCCCTTAAGACAGGGTCTCAGTTCTCTGCTACATCCTACCGGCTTTCCTTTTCACCCAAGGTTTCTCCCTGTGGCTGGCAGCAAGCATCATTAATGCTGCTACACTGGTGTCTAGGAGCTGCAGCTTATTGTCGTGTTCCCTTTGCACAGGACCTTTGACAAATGTGTAAGTATGTACTAGAAGACAGCCCTGGAATAAAACGGGCTAAATGGCAATAGAGACATAACCAGAGAGAAAGGAGAATGGAAGTAATTTTCACAAGTGAGACAAGTCACTCACTGCTGCCTTGACAGAGACACCTTGCTTTTTATGCATTCTTACAACCAGTTGCTTTCTTTCACCCTGTTTTTCTTTCCTTAATCTCCCATTACCTTCAAGCCACACCAGCTGTGGTCATGCTTTGTACAAAAGCTTTTATGCAACACAGGTATTGTGGAAACTTGGTATTTTCACCATGCCCTGCCACCATCAAGCTAGCAAACTAATTCATCACAGCTATCCCTGTGCCTGGCAAGCTGAAAGGTAGTGCCTGTAGATGTCCGTGCTCATAATGGTGATTGTATTTTCACTTTCTGGATCGTAATGTGCTGGTCACTAACCCCAAACAAGCAGGGAACTTTTCTTGCTCCTGCAGCCATTACTGAATCATTGCTCAATCTCCCTGGGTACTTTAGGCAGCTTCTTGCTGCCTCCCCAAAGGACTTCTGGCCGCAGAGGGCCCTACGGCAGGCTGGATGTGGTGGGGTCACAGCGCTGAGGTGCGTTTGCTGAAGGAGATGGTGCGGTTCATCTCACTCTCATGTGATGAGAGCAGACCTACAAGCTCCTGCTTCCTTAATCTAAACCTGATATTCCAGCAGGAAGTGGCATGTGGAGCCAAGCAGGGTAGCAGGACTAGCACAGCAATTAAAGCATGTTAGCAAACAAATTTATCGTTAATACTCGTGAATAAGACTGTACAGGTGGAATGCTTTGGAAAGGATAGGAATGTGCAGGTAGGCCCGAGGCTGTTGCTTGCTCTCTTACCTGAGCGGCACCATTGGGAGCCTTCTTTCTTGCTTTTGAGAGCAGCAAATTGCAGGGAAGGATTTATCTCTGTTCCCAACTTTCAAAACAATAAAATCGGCAGAATGAGGCTGTAACTCCTGCTCTCTGATTAGCTCCACTGCCTAAAACACTCTGAGTTCTATGACTGTTGTTCCGGAAGAAGAGAGGTGGCTTAATCCCATCTTGTCCAATTATCTCCCCCAAAGCCCATTCAGAATTAACCAAAGTTTTCCTTTAACACCATGCCTGCGGTGCCAGAACCTAGCTGGCACTTCAAGCAAGCATCTTTGCTACTGCAGCTATTCTTAACCTGTTGGAAAAAAAAACAACCTCCTTCTGTCATCCAAGTCTAAAATATTGGTCTAGAGAGAGGATGAAGAGGGCTGCAGGAAGATATTCACAGCAGAGTAAGTTACATAATTGCAAAAAACCCACGTCCCATGCAGGCCTAGGCACTAGCCTACAGAGTCCAGGCCTGGAAGTAACTTTACTGATGCTAGTAAATCAATATGAGTGTATATGAGATCAAGACCTATGAAAACTGATAAGGGCAACTAGCCAGCTGGTGTGTGTCAGTGCAACTCTACAGATTTTGATTTGCACCAGTTGATCAGCTACTGACCATAAGGCCAGAAGTGTACATGTGCCACGGGGTGTGAGCTGCTGCAAAGTAGGAGCCCTATGGAGCTCCACTCACCAGATGCTTCATGGAGTCAGTTAATTGCTTAAAGAGATGATGAGCTGTTTGAGTGTTTCTTCAGGAAACGTCGACTGAAGCGAAGCAGAGCATTTGGAGTGGAGTTTCATAGGAATGTCAGGGCAGTCATGGAGAAGCCCCTGGTGGGCAGCAGGTAGGCAGGGCAACAGGAGGCAGCAGGATGGACTCTGCTTGTACACACCACTTGACATTAATTATACCTGTTGGACTTCTGCATTCTCCTTCAAAGCTTCTGTGGGAGATCAGGTATGGCACTACTTAAACTCTTTGAAATGTGGTACAGATGCTTGTCTGGAAACTACGCTAACAGAAAAATCCACAAAACATCATTTTCTTTTCCAGACTGTAGGTAATCTTGTTTCATATCTTTAGTAGGTATTACTTGTAGGTCTGATGCTCTGTTTTCAGTGAAAGGGGCTCAGTGTTATGAATGACTATCGAAGTCAGTGAAGTCAGCATTGATTGTCAGAGCCATTTCCCTCATTGCATTAATTCTGGTGTACAAGATTTCATTAAATACAAGAAAACAGACATTGGCTAAGTGTTACAAAACCCCTCCTAACTGTAGTTATTCCTTCTTGTCCTTTATTTATAAACTGCATCCATGCTAGAACTGTACGTGCAGCAATTCACTTAAAAAGTGACAGTATCTGGTATAGTTGAAAACTCACAGATAAGAATGATTTAGCCTCATGAGAGGGAAAGGTTGTATTTACCTTTCTAAGGGTGGAGGTTTGAAGCCCAAACCTTGCCTAGATCCCTCCTGTTACCTGTGTAAGAGCCAGGAACAGACATCAGATCTCCTTACCAGCCCAACCTTATACTACAGGGCTATTTTCTAGTCTCTTATCCTGCAAGCCATTACTCTATGAATGTGATAAACAGACTGGTAGAAGTGTTTAACATTAAATGTTTCTAGAGTATAATAATTCCAGCCTCCCTTGGCAGCAGAAACATTGTTCTTATGTTAGAGATGGGGAAACTGGGATACAGTGCTTTGTCCAAGCTTGTGGGATGTTAGGATCTGAGTCCTACAGCTCTGGACTGTGGCTCCAGGTCAGTCCTACACGCTGTGTTGCCTGTCAGTGCTAGCTACTGCCAGTGAATTAAAGAATAGCTTAGTGGAAGAGGAAAATTAAGCAGTAATGACAAGGGAGACAAGATAGGCTTTTCAATGAGATTTGAAAATTGAGACAGAGAGTTGATTAGGTTCATATCACTGTGTGATCTAGACATGCTAAACAACCAGGTCCCTGCAGCCACGCTGGTGGGAATATCGACCAGGTGGAATTACTCCTCCTGAAATGCAGTAACCTGTTAGTACTGTAGTGTTGCTTGGAGGGGTTTATGTTGTTGTGGGAGGAAAGAAACAAATCTTTCTTTCTCTGACCTTCAAAGTCTTGGGGAAACCTGTATGCAATGTGGTGCTTAAGTTTTCCTTGACTATTTTTCAAGGAAGATAGTGTCAGAGAAGCACATGGACACACAGTGGAAGAGAGAAAGCTTATAGGTAACAACACTACTATTATCAGTACATCGAACATATCATGCCTATGTTGTGATGGGACAAATTGCAGGAAGTTTGAGTGTGCTGACCCCCAGAGCGTGAGCACTCCTGTCCCTGGCACATGCTGTACCTTGGCTGTGGTTGAGTTGTGCTGGACAGAGGAGAGACCAGAAGGCAAAGCAAGTGGCTGCACTGCCTCTTCAGGTCTTGTGGCCAAATGATACTGGAGTAGATCAACTGCACTCAAGACTTCCCCTTCTAGACAACTCTAGCGAATGTCAGATGTCAACAGGAGAGAGTGATCTTGACAGTAGGCTGAGAACTGCAATGAGTTGACAAGTGGTAGAGACACGGTGAGAGAGATGAAGGTGTTCAAACACCCACATGCCAAACTTGCAAGACACAAGGTGGAGAGGGAGGATTATTGATACTGAAACTTTTTTGAATACTGGTTTTCCAAAAACATCTATCTTTGTTATGATGCTCCCTCTCCACTTACCTGAATGATGCTATGTTATTTGAAATTTAGTTCCAGCTGACTAATGTACTGTATCAAAGAAGGCACATTGTGAATTGGTGTGTCAGCCTGGTAAACTGAAGAGGGAAAAAAAAATCCCCATTTCTGAAAACTGCCTTTAAAAAGAAAAGTTAAAACCTACACAAACAAAAATACAAAAAAAGCTGCTTCTGTAAGTAATTGCTTATGACTATGTTACCAAAAGGCAAGGGTATGCTGCTGAGGCAAGGTGGTGAGGGTCTGGATGATGTGGAGAGGTTAATTTTATTCCCTGTTCTGCTGAACTCCTGAGGGCAATAAAAGGCAGCAGTGGCAACTCCTACTCTGTACTCACATGTGTCTGCCTGTCGGTTCTGCCTGACTTAATGGGGCACGTGGAGTCCAGGAGGATCACCTCATGGTGAATCCTCCACAGTTCACATTAGAAAGTATCGCCTGCAGTTGCCCTCTGCAGACTGCACCGTCGCTCAGCAATGGCCCTGGTGGTGATAAGTGAGCGGAATAGAGCTGCGTTGTTAGTGGAGGTTTGCCTGCTCCTTTCCAAACTGAAAAAGCATGCTTTGTTGGAACGGAAGCGATTAGGGACTATTTACAAACATCCCAGCTTCCAAGGTTCTGGAAAATCTTTCAACAAGTTTCTTTGATTGCAGAAAGGTATCTCTCAAAGCACTCAGCCTTTCTGGTGACCTGCTCTGCCTTTAGTGCTGTTGTAATCCTATTTCCCTTGTGACGATTAATCTGCAGAGAGCAGAAGTGTTCCTTGCTCTGCCTGCCTGCTGCCAGAGATGCTCCTGCTGATCAGGGGACAAGCTCTGGCAGCCCTGGCAATGGCTCTGCTTGGGGGACCCTGGGTGGCCTAGGGGGACATAGCATGTGGAGCTGGAGGCAGTAAGGGTACCAAAGGCTTTCTGGAAAATGAGCGGTATTTCTGGATGGCTGAGCACAGTGGTGAATTCATAGCATTCTTCTGCTGCCTCAAAAAGGAGCAGCAGAGAAGCAGCCTGGGAAAGGATCAGCATTGATTAAGTTGACAGTTCTGCTAATGTCACTGTGGACACAGCCACTTTCCTTTTCTTTGCCAGCAGCAACTTAAATAAATAGATGCAGAGGGAGAAGGAGGGAGTGTCAGTGCTGGGCTACTCACAGTGCTCTTGGCAGTATTTAGATGAGAAACTGGTGGTGTGATGGATGGCCATGATGCAAAGATACATAGTGATCAGTGCTCTGGAAACGCAGGCAGATTAAGTAGAACTGTGCCTGACTAGTCTGAAGGTGACTCTACTAAGAGCTAGTTGTTAGATGTTAATTGCTTTTTGTCCCCCCAGAATTTTTATACTGAGCTTAGCTGTGGGTACAGCAGTGCTTGAAAATATGTTGGCAGCTGCTGCTTTCTCACTTTGGCGTAGATCTGCATACTGTGCTGCTCACTGAGTTCACAGGCAGAGAGGAGCTTGTTTGGTCCTGACCAGAGCGTGACGCAAAGTTGCGTTTCAAGCCTTGGCAGAGCTGAGTGGTCTAGTTGTCCTGTCTTCATGCCCCTGGTCCTGCACCCAGTGACCCACAGATTAACCATTGCACAGGCTGACTGAATGGCACTCTTGTCACACTGTGGTTTGAGGATAAACTCAATTCTCAAACTCTATAGAAGTCTTTTTCTAAAGTTTACCTTTCTTCTGGCAGTCAAGGATGATCTGTACAGCTCTACGTACCCCTAGCTTCATGACGCAAGTCAGCATGTTACTGGCTGGTCTGGGATGTACTGGCAAGTTGTTGTGAGACAGGATAGTCTTGGTCATCTTCGTAGACACCAGTGAGGGATGGAATGAATAGGGGTAATACCCAGGTAAGGAATGTGAATCATGGTGACTGTGCCCTGTACCTGTGTCAGGCCTGATGATAGAAACTAAATCTCTTACATGAGCTGTTTTAACCCTAAACCCCTCCTTTATCGAGGGAGGAGGGGGATTTATAAATAGCATCTAGACTGGCTGCTGTATTGTGTGCGTTATCATCAGCACATGGATCTGTACACTAAGTTTGTAAGGGTTTTCAACTGTAGTTAAGGACAGTGTCCACCAAACCTTGTATTTCACATGGTGGCTCTTAAGTCTTGTATTAGACTTCTGGACTTGGATTTAGGCCTTATCCATCAATTTTTATGGACAGATTCAGAATAAGTGAAGTGTGTTTCTGGTTTTATAAGCTTGATGTGTTTTGTATATAGTTAGCTGTGACAGGCAGCCCTGAGAAGAATCATTTGTATAAATACCCAGACATCATTATTTGGATCTACATCTCCCTGGTCATTATGAAGAGGTGATCTTTTGACATTTTTCAGAACACCGTATCAAGCTATTTCCAAGGAGGTTTCTGCTTGGAAATTAGTATAACGCTTTAGTTTTAATTTTGTAGGAGTTAAATTGAATGTTAATAACATCTCCAACACTAGGCTTCACATATAGAACATTATGGATATCTATCTAGTGATTCTGATTAGCCAGGGGCACTGTCTTTGCTGCCTGTTTCATCCAAGGACAGAAGTAATTTGTTAGGATAGCAAATCGCCTTCCACTTTTGCAAATTAGCATTAGAGCATCACTATAGAAATAATCCACGCTATCTGGATTATGGCAATGAAATTGCTATAAATGAAAGATGTTTTCTGAACTAATATTTAAAGAAGATGAGAGAGTTATATACATGAGGGCATTACCAAATAGATTTCAGTATTTATTTTTCTGATAGAGGTTTTTTTTTTTTTTCCTCCTGAAATGGTACCATACATCTATCTTGCAAGGAGTTTCCTTAGAGGGTAAATGAAGAGTGAAGATTTAAGAACAAAGTGAAAATGGAAGGAGAAATATACTGCCATGGGAAGCTCAAAAATGAGGCACTTGGTGTTTCAGAGAGTTATCATTAATCTGCTCTTGCCCCTAGGACATCAAATTGACACACATAGGCCCCAGTGTGACCATCAAATTGACACACATGTAACTGTCTGGCCATTTGCCACATCTCTAGGTTTGATGGACTTTGCTCTGGGGATGGCTAAACCTCCAGCTGTTCAGAATGGCAGTTTGTTTTCCTCAACAAACATGCTCAGATGTTTATCTGACCTATCCAAATCCGCAAAAGTAGGTTATAAATTGCTTCAAATGTTTTTCAACACCTTTTCCTTACCAGAACCTGGAAACGCAAGTGGTTATCAAAACCTGAAAGCCTGTCCTGCCTGTGCGCTGCTTTACTGTTAAATTAGGTTCAATGGTTGTACCAGGGGACTGCTAAGATTGCTGTTGTACTTGTGGCTTAACAAAACATGTATTAAGGTGCACCTTCTTCATACAGGGGGGAGAAACCCAGGCATGTGTCTATTTGGCTTGGTGATGAGACTGCGAAGCTCACACATGCCCCAGCACAGCATGAGGCAGTCACCAGCTGGTTCCCTAGGGCAGTACAGCTCATGCAGTTACATGGCTCAAGCATATACTGGAAATGAGTAAAAGGAGGCAAAGAGTGAGTCAGAAATACACTCCAAGAGGCTAATTTGTCTCTTGGCTCACTCTTCGAAGTGAGAAGGTTCTCAGTGATAGAGCTTAGGGTGTGATGGAGGAGTATCAGCCACAGGCTGGGGCCAGTGGCAAGGGCTCCTGAGAAGGCGGCGTGTTTCTGTGCGCACGGCTGAGGCATCAGTGCCTGAAATAGTCTGGTTCTGTTCACCTTATCAGCTTGAGCAATCTCCAAATCAAGATACTTAAAGCATTGAAAAACAGTTTAATAATAACTGACAAAATAAAAGCATTGATTTTGAAAATGCTGCAGAGGTGTGATAAAGGAGTGGGTATGTGATGGATGACGGAAAACTGTATGAACCACTTATTTGGGTTTGGTGTTGAGTAAAAGATGGGGGAGGGGTAGAAGGATCTTCTAATAGTACCATGAATCTTAACAGTGTAAGACACACTCAGACCACATAATGTATTCCAGATACTCCCTTCCTATCGTATGCAGCAGCACACTGATACAGGGATGGTTACTGATGTCTGCAGACAACTGTTTATTTCCTTTTATAAAAGAAAGTGAGCTGGAAGTATGGCTCGTGAGTGCAAACTGGGAAAGAGGACAGATATTTCCAAAGCTACTGCCAATCCCCTTACATGGATATGACTTGATCCTGCACGCACTCGAGAGCGACCCATGACTCAACACGTGAATCTGAATTGCATTCACAGGTTTTGATTCATTATGACTCCTGAGCTCCAAAACCAAGAGCTTTTATTTTAAAAAGAGGTCAGGGGGTGATTTTAAAAAAAAAAAAAAATAACAAACCAACCCTTCTGAAATAATGGGAGTAGCTGTACATTTTTCTTAGTAGTGAAAGAACTGAAATGCAGGTATTTTCTGACTCAGATAAATCTTAAGTTTCCCCTGTGTACATTGAGACTGTAAATTTGGAGAAAGACTGCTGCAGGAAGATGAAAGTTCACTTGCCAGATGAGGACTTGGCTCTTCTTGCTCAAATACACATTTTCAAGATTATTTGCTTTGTGATAGGCAGCTCTAAATCTAAGACTTTCAATTTCTTAACAAAACTCCTGAACATAGTAACTGCATGTGCAATGGACAGGATTCAGGAAAACTGAAACCAGTTGTGTGTCTGCCAAAAAGAGTCGCACGTCTGCAAAAAGAATATCAAATTGGGATGCCTAATGCATTAGGGCAGGAACACAGCAATTTCAGAGTACCTGGAGTAGATGCAGCATGACCTGCACTTGCAGATTTAGGTCTGCCTGGAGTCATGGAAAATCCATCCCCAAAATGTTTGGTTATTCAGTTAGTGCCTTGGAAAATATTGAACATTTTGTATCTTCAGTTCTTAGGTTGACTGACATATGTGGGCTTGAGGCTCAGTGTTGCAGCAACATGAAGTTTTAGTCTGGTAAGTTGGGTAAAAACTGAAGCTGTGGAATGATGGGAAGATGTTGATGCCTTCCTGAGCTACCTGGGTCAAAGCTGGCGGCTCTGACTGTGGTGTAGTGGTGTAGTTACACCCCAGGACAGTCTGCAAGGCTGTGGTTAGTCCTCTGTAGCAGGGTGGACCTCAACGCTGTGCTGTTTTTGTGGTATTCATTTGGCCCTCGCTCAAGCAGGGCACTGGAGGGCTAATTTAGCAAGATGTAATTTACTCAGCAATTCTAATTTGTTTTGAATTTCCATCTAATTCAGATTTTTAAAGCAAATACCTAAAATGCAAATCAAACCTTTTGTATTTTGGGTGGAACAAAATTTAGACACAGAAGAAAATACTAAAAAAACCTCCATCAACCAAACCATCAGCCTGGGTTCATCTGAAATTTTGTCTCCTGAGCCTGCAGAGCTGGTAGCCAGGCTGAAATCAGTGGATAGCAGTGTCCCAACTTGAAGCAAGGCTTTGAGGAAGGGAGGGTGCACAGGCTGCTGTCTGCATGTCCCTGGGTCAGAGCAGGGAAAGTAGAGCCTTAAATGTGTCAGGGGTACAGAGAAAGCAATCAGGCTTGGCTAGATAAAATCCCCGCTTTATGGCTTAACCCTTCTGCTGAGGGACAGCTTTTGAAAGGAACCATTCCCCTCCTGCTGAAGTCACTGGGACCTGCTGCTGCAAGTGATTTCAGCCAGCACAGGTGAAAGCAGAATCAATGGTGTTATCTCTCCAGCATGGCAAGGCCATTGCTTCTTTTCCCAGTGCTACCAGTAACGCACAAACAAGTGCTGCATCATTTCCAAAAAGCCTCCGCATCTGAACTGGTGAGGTCAGTAGAGACTGCAAACAGGCAGGGCCATCATATAGTCAAAGATTCAGGGTTAACTGTATTAACCTGGGTGTCATGCTTGAACATGCTGATCCCAGCCTTCCATAAGAGATCAAAGTTCTCAGGGCTCAGCTTGAGAATAAGGTCAGAAACTGACATCTTTTATTCTAGTTTTTAGAACTTCTGCCTCTAAACATAAAGACGAAGTCCATTTCCTCACTTAAAAGTTAATATTGAGATAGCAATACCACTACAGTGGAGGAATAAATATCACTCAAATGGTATCACAGACTAATGTAGGCAACTGCGTATTTTCTAAAAAGCTGTAAAATGATTAGCATTTGCATGTGCAACCTTTCTTTTGCTGGCAAAGATTTCAGCTTTTCAGATGTCTGAAAACACAGACAAAGACCAGTCGTGCATGTAGCCTGTTAGTTCTTCTCCAGAGCTGGATGATTGTTCATAAAATGAAAGCAAACACTCCACACTGGCCTCATCTTAAGCCATCCTGCATTGCTTCTGTTATTTGTCGACTAACACAGGGCCAGCTGTCTAGTTAGTGAAAGAGAAGCATTTAGAGAAATCATAGAAAACGGAGATGGGGGAGGCCCCTTAAAGGTCACCTAGTCCATCTGCTGCCCCGTGGCAGGTTCAGTTCTACCTGCACCACCTTTCTCTGATTTGTCTAACCTGTTTTCCAAAATTGTAAGTGATGGAGATTCCAGATTTACCCACCATTAGGTAAAAAGTAAAAGTTGTGCTTCATGAAAAATACTGTTCAGCCAGTAGTTTCTCTTGATGAGGTTAATCTGATGTACTACACATCCACTGGATGGTTTACTAATGCTTTGAGGAAACGTGCTGACCCTTTGGGAACATGCAAATCTCAGCACTGGAAAATGGGAGATACATGCTAACTTTTGCCTATAAGATTGTTATTGGTAATGTGCATCAATGAATTTTGGCTAGATGAGATTTTTGGTCTAATGTGCGGTTGCCTTTAAGACCTTAATTGTAATGAATGTGATTAGCCTACAGTTCTCTGAGATGCTGCACTGTGACAGAGATGGGAGTATTTGCTTCCAACCTACACAGGCCAGACAGCCCACATCCCAGCAGAGGATGTTGCTGTCCCACTGGCTGCTCACTTTAATTAGCATATCGGGGCTGTTTAGTCTGTACAGTGATGAAGCATGGCCATAACCCTTTATACATGCCATCTGCGTTCTTTTTAATTGTCCTCAGCCTCTCCCAACACACATAATTTCAGAGTGTATAGGAAGGTTACGCTACTGCTTTCGTGTTGCTTTCACCATGTCTCTATTTCCCGGGCACATACTGAGAAGCTTTCATGTAGTGCCCTGTTAGTGATTTCATTGAGACTACTCAAGTCTTTCTTTGCCTACCCAAGGCATAAGGTAGAATGGCCTGAACTCTGTTTTGTGCATCCTCCTCACCTTTTCCTTCAACTTTTCATCCCTGAGCACATTTTCTGTGCAGTCAGACAAAATGCCTCCCAAAAGGGTTCCCTGCCAGACTCAATGCCACAGTCATTAGGGGAAGGTTGCCACATGTTCCTCATGAGCCTCTTCCACACTTCAGGTCCAGTTACTTCTTGCCAGCACCTATTGGGAATGGCACCAAATTGCTTCCTGCAACCATTCTACCGGTGCTGTCAAGCTGGCACCCTCATAGTGTTCAAACCAGTCAGTGCTAGAGTAACAGAAACATGCAAGCATACCATTAGCACTTACGGATTACTTTTTTTTAATATCAAATGTCCACTTCTTAATCCCAGTCAAATTAGCTGATCTCCTAAACACTTGCAGTAGGGACTGCAAGTGGGTGTAAAGGAAGAGTGCTTGTAACTGGATGAGATAAAAGAGAAGGAAGAGGTTTTCACAGAAGAGGCAATTCAGAGCTAACCCCAGGCTCTGCTGCATGGCAGTGTCTGTGAATGCCCTCTTATTTACTGATGACGAGCAATTGACTCTTGGGTGTTACCACTCAGACAATTTCTGAATTGCAATATTTATAATATGATTTAAACATTTTTTCCAAAATTGTGTGCTTCACAGGAAGATGGGGGACAAACTGGCAAAGGAAAGGAGCGATTGTAAACTAGTTAATAGGCCTGACTGACATTTTTATTCAGCCTGTATACATAAAGCTGTTTTAAAGTAACTTTAAGGAAAATGAGAATCAGCCCTCTTGAACTTACGCTGTCTTATGCATTCCGAGGACCTAGCAAAAAGTTTTGCATTCCCTTCTTCAGTTCATGGCATATAAATCTGAGAGTATTAAAACACAATAAATTCTGAATCTGCTCCACTTAACACTGGGAAAAGCCATGATTCCAGTATATACATGATTCCATGATTAACAGTATAAAATTTGTTACCTTCAGTTCCTGACTTACTAGCAGCTTTCTAGATCAGCTGGACTTTCTTTGTAGCTTCATATTCCAGTATTTTCATAGCCTGAAGCTTTCTAATTTGCAAGATATGCCTAGCGTTGACCATACAAAACAACCTCTTCTCTGGCAGATCAAAATTCCCTGTGCCCAGTCGAGTGGATACGTACATATTACTTGCTTCCTAATCCAGGACTCCTAGAGTTTCACTTTTTGGCCTCACTTAACAAGCATTAAAATTAGAGAAGGATGAAGGTCAAAAGATTTGAGGCCCTGAGGGGTTGCACTGAAGTCTGGGTGTTTTTGTTGTTTGTTTGGGTTTTGTTGGGTTTTTTTTGTCTTTTCTTTTTGAACCTCATCCAGAGTTCTTGAATGTGGTGGAAGTAAGAGACAATGCCAAATCGCTGGCCTACCCATTGCTATCTTTTTTCCTCCCTATGACATATTCTCCTGTTCGGTAATTGCTTTTGTTTGAGTAGATATGGTTGAGTGCAGCTTTTGTCTGGGTATTTTAAATCCCTCTCAAAATGGGGCCACAAAACAGAGAGTTGAGGAAGAATAAATTAAGAGGATAAATTTCTGGGGGCAGAAGAGCTGAATTAAAACCCTACTCTCATACTCAGAACTTTCACACATGCTTTTTAATGTCTGCACATATATCCAAAAGAACAAAATTTATCAGAGAGTTACCTTTGCCAGTATTTCTCAACAAATCACCAGGAGCTTTGGATATGTAAGAAACACTGGACATTTTCCCTACTTTTTAAACATCACAGTATGATCAGAAATAAAGAGATTATTGTTGGTTTCAACATAGTTTCATACTGTCCAGAAATAAGGTGGCAGAAGAAACTTTTTGGTAAAAGCAGAAATGTTTCATTAAGAAACAATAACTGAAACACTTTGTTTAACAATTTGTTAAGCATAATTAGCAGTTCAAAGACACTTGCCTTTCAAAATCTCTGCTTTCATTCCTGTCAGATGCAGCAGCAGTGATATATGACATGACATTCATCAACTAATTCTCAACGTAAAAAGATGTGATGATTTTTTTCCAATTGAGGGGATGGGAAAGAATTTATTATTTTTTTTTTTTATTAATGAGCTTGAGTAATAATTTAAATGGTTGTCAAATATCCATCAGCGGTTAGTAGAAAACTGGATGGAAGATTTTCAGATCCAGTTTTTGCCCATTCCCAATGTTTTTCTTTTGAAAGGATTTTACTTTCTGACATTTCAGATATTACTTACAGGAGTATTTTTTCCCTGTTTTAAAAATACCTCCTGTTCAAATTTGCCTGCTGACTTCATTATGCCATTCTGACAGCTTTCTTTGGGACCAGTTGGCTCTTCTGCAGTGTATTCCAGTTGAGAGGTTTCAGAGTAGTTTTATTTTATTTTTTGTCTTCCTGTAACTATGAAATATTATAGTGGCCTTTTTTTCTTTCTAGTTGACTGCTCTAGTGTATCTTTCTCTTTATTCTCCACTGACTTACTGACTCCTAGCACATTTTTATTTTACAGGTGAATATCGTTTTGTGTACTGTTCTTTGCATATTATTTTTCTCAGCATCTGGATTCTAGAATTAGCATGATTCTTCCTTTATATTTTATAAATCCAGCTAGAATAACTCAGGAGCAGAGGAACTTCTGAATATGAACTGCTCACAGCAGAAATCCAAGGTCTGTGCTTTAGCTGAGAGTTCAGGAGAGAAGGGGTGACTGGTCCTACTTCACAAATACCTCAGTGTGGCTTTGATGACTGCAGCAAGTTATTTCCATGCATCCAAAACCTGCCCCTTCAGATTTTACAGAGGCTGCGGAGAGCATTTCAAGCTGTGCAAAACCAGAAACTGAAGAGCTAGTAGAAATACTCACTGGTATAAGTGAGTCTAAAATCAGGCTGTGAAAATAACTATACATGTTAATAATGTACCTACATCCCGGTTTGTTTTTTGTATCAGTGGTTCGAGCTTATAAACATAACCCAGACCTGTCTTCTGGGTTTGCTCCTGACACAGGACTTTCTCTCTCTTCCCCTGTTATCAGTCTGATAGCTTGGAAGTGTGACTGCCTCTGTTTTTGTCTCAGTGCAGCACATGAAAAGCAGACATCTGCAACAAGAAGCATATTGGAGGCCTTGGTGGAAGAGGAAGGATGTACTATGGATAAGCAACTGTTCAAATGAGCCATAGCTTCTGCTTTGTGCACAGTGACTCAGCTCTCTGGGCATGGATTTGCCAACATAAATGCAGTGTAACTCAGTATTTCCATGAAACCAATGAACTGACAGTCATACTTTGAAGTCTGGTAGTACCACATAAAAAATTCCATCAGCTTTAGTGAACTTTTTGCTATGGAAAGGAATGAATAAAGCCAGAACATTTGATTTACTATCTGTGCTACGCTGCTGTGTAAGTGAGAGCAAGCCACTTACAAGCACTTTATGAACACCTGGTCAGGGAAGGTCCCTGCCCCAAAGAGCTTTGGGTCTATATGGGAAAGAAGATCAGACAGGAGGAGAACGGGAGAAGCCAGAGCTAATGTAATCAACAGAAAGATAATTCATATATCCCCAGTTCAAGGTGGTCCCTCTCTAGCATCCTTGCAGAGCTAAAGTCCTCTCATAAGTTAAATATGCTTCATCCACCAAAATGTAACTCTTTCTGGTACTTCACAACATGAGGGAACATAGCGTCTATGTGAACAGAAGAAGAAACTAATCTAAAAAGTTTGTTGATTCTACAAAAGATTTGGGGAAAATGTTCATTCTGTTTCATATATGAATTAACTTGGTGGTTAGTTAGACCTGCAATTGTTTGCTATCAAAATTTTCCTAGAAAACTTTGAAATAGACATAAGATTGAATGATCAGGAAATAGTAAATAACAAACATATTTTTTTTTTGGCAGTTGAGTCTGGAGACCTGGCTCTAAAAACCATGATAGTGCAGCTGGAGACCAAAAACATATCATGGGTGTGCATGCAAAATTAATGTAACTTAAGGTTTGATATCAGAAGTATCTAATATCAGTAATTATTAGTAATAACAGTACAGAAAAACCCTCCATCTCAGTAAATTTCAGGATTCTTCAAAGATAAGTTAGAAAACAGAAAGAAGGGGTGCCAAGAATATTTAGGTTTTTATTGTCTGCTCTTGATGCACATATGGAGTCTTGTTTGGACATGCACCCCTTTCTTCACTAGACTGAAATATTTGCCGCTTTTGTACAACACAACAAACGAGACTGTTTTCGTCCACCTAACTGCCAGACATGACACCCTGTGAGTAAAACATCTGCATGCCATCAAATACTGTACTGAGTGGTTTTCCTTTAAAGACACTATTTTCAATTTATCTCAAAGTCCAGCTTAGCTCCGAGCATCTCTTTTATGCTGGTACCAACAAATTGTATCAACATTATAGGATTACGCAGTGGGATCACTTACCCTGTCAACTCTGGCTTCACACTGATACTACCAGCAGAGCAGGTGCTGTATTTTATTAGTTACAGAGATTCATTGTGCATCCAGAAACTGCCCTCTGCACCCTGCCTTTATAATAGGATTCAGTACAGCTGAGCAAATACAACCTCTGTAATATATATGAAATACAAGAAGATAAAAGGAGCAGGATAAACTCTCTGATTACATATAGTGTGCACAATGAATCAGAAATACAGAGAAGCTTTGCAAGATGAGGAAAGAGGATGAGGGAAAATGTGTTTAAGGTCTCCCATGAAGGCCTAGGAAACCCTGCTTAAAAGATTTCTGTCCTAACCAACTCTGTAATCCCTACCAAAGGCCTGAACACAGTTACAACTTCAGTATATTTCCATGCCAGAGTTCAGTTAAATTCTTAACATTGCAGTCAAACAGGGGAAAAAAACCAAAACAAATCCAATGTACTAGTTGTTAGTAAGGTTCGAATAAAGAACTGACAGCAATTCCCCAGCCCAAACAGCTTAATCCATTTGTTTCTACTTACCTCCATTTGTCTCTTGGATATTTAAAGCAAAGGCTCATTTTGTCCTGCAGATTCAATGCTGCTGCTCAGTATTATCTTGCCTGATCATAAAAAGGCTCCTGACCGAAAGGAAGAGGAAAGCAATACGTAGAACAAACACAGAAGCCCAAGAGGAAAGCTACACCCTAAAGACCAGCACTAACAGCAATTGCGAGACAGGGAAAGAGAGAACACTCCCAGTTACTAACTTTTTCCATTGATACATCTGTTAGAAAACAATTTTGCTGCAAACTTCTCTTCCGTCTTGCAAGCAATGCTTTGCTGTATGTGTAGACCTCAGATAAACTACTTAAGTGTGGGGTTAGGGGTTGGGTTTTTTTTTGTTTGTTTGGGTGTTTTTTGTTGTTATTGTTTTTTTTTTTTTTTTTTTTTTTTTAACCAAGTAAGCAAATTAGTGAAATATAAACTAGAAGCTCAGCTGACTGCTTTAAAAGTGTAGTGCTAGGCAGTAATTATCACAAGGTGCATTTGTCCATACTTCAGATTTTTTAATTTAAAAGTCTTCAATGGAAGCAGAATCATATTTGAAATAAACACCTATGGGACTTTCTGGCCAGAAAGCCTTATTGCAGTGGAGGTGAATGGTTAGATGATTAATAACTTAATTTTTTAAGAGCTTGATGGGCACACAGGGAAAATATGCCAAACTGTCCTTGCCTCAGAGGAATTTTTAGTGCCAAAAAAGAACTGCATTAAGAAGGAGAGCTTATGATTTCACCTTTAAAGACTTTAAGGCTAGAGCAATGTGCATGAGGGCAAAATGGGATTTACTGTAGCAGCAGAAGCTGCTGGGCCCAGCTGTGTTTTCACACCCTTGCCTCAGTGGATTTAAGCTTCTCCAAGCTCCAGGGCTGTTCCTCGGTGCGGGTCATGGGGTAGCTATGCGTGTGAGCCCACAAAGGCCTTATGGGAGCTTTTGTCATTGACATTTAATATGTGGCTTGGAACAAATAACAAACAATTTTTTTTGAATTAAAAAGTTTTGACAGTTACATTTTGCCAAATGTTAGTCAGAAAGGAAAACTGATGGATGTGTCATGTTTGAAAATTCCCAGGGTGAGTAAACTCATTTGTTTTCAAAAAGTTAGGAACAGATTCTCTTCTTGCCTCAGAATAGATCTGCAACTACTTCAAGGAGGCTGACAGGTCCTTCCATTCACCCGGGTAAATGAAATCTGCCTTGAGCCCACAGGCAGTAACTGCTGTACTGAGTAGCAGAGGTGTGAAAGAACTGCTGCAGGTAGTGAAGCTGACAGTGGTCCTATTAAAGGTGATATTATTCCTAACCCGCACCTTAACCCTCCCTGTGGCATCTTGCTATTGTAGTTTTCTGTCGCCACATGCTGAGGTGATATGCTGAGAGGCTTGTTAAAAGTTAGGTAAGGAGACACACAGATCATGTACAGAGGTGGCAAGTCAGCTCATGGGAGAAAGGAGTCTTCTAGTTCCCACCAGGGACATTCAAGGAGACCTTGAAGGCGTTTGGCTTCCCAGTCCCCTTGGACTCAATAGAGCAGATGTGCCTGTATCCTTGGGGCTCCTTGAGAACTGCAGTCAGCATCTCCTCCAAGTTTTGTTTTCTGAAGGAGTTTTCCCATGTGTGCTTCTCTCAGCTAGTAGCAAACCAGAAAGCTTTTCCATTCAGACTGCCAAACAACGGTCACTCAGCAAGTGATGGTCTTGGGACACAAGTCCATGAGAGGCATAAGTGTCCCCAGCCCAGCCCCGGGCCTGACTTACCTGTTTCCTTTAAGCTGAGAACTGCTCACTGGGCCCCCACTCAGAAGGCAAAGTTAGATACATGTCTCCTCTCCAATGCAGCAGGGCCCCATGCAAAACCTAGAGGAGAATCTGGCCAAAGTTCTAAGGCTGAGGTCTTAAAACACTGTACAAGGGGTGAGGACTGGTTTCGGAGGGACAGGACAACTGAGTTACACCACTGAAGCCCTTGTGTATAAAACCGGACCTTTAAAAGAACATAGGAGTGACCCTCCTTTTTTAAAGAGTCTTTTGATTATTCCTTTATGAGTGCTCCTTTTGGTCTGGCATGATCCGGACTTAAATGGCAGCATGCTTTTTACCCCTTTATAATTTTCTCCCAGAAAAAGCATCCAGCCACACTGCCTTTGTAGCTGGTTAAAAGCTTGACACACCAACTCTGAACAATTGAGCCAGGTTAATGGTAGAACATCACTTACATGCCTCCCAATTACTTTAATGAGCCTGGTTGGTACAGGTGTTTGGAGCAATTGCCAGATATGGATTTGTTTGGTTTTTTTACTTTCTTACTGTTCACAGAGATGGTCACCTTACAAAGGAAAATCAGTGGTAATTCCAGCTCAATTATATTTAAGCTACTGGTTTGCAAAAGGCCTTTGTGTATCCTGAAGCAGAATATTTTCTTCATCATTATTAAGGCAGCATTGCCAGCAGCATAGGTAACTTTGTCAGGATTACCAAACCCTGCTATACACGCAAGCAATGACATGGTTTATAGTCAATTCAGAGGTTATTCACTTACCAAAAATAGTGAAATTGTCCTGTTTTCCACTCTTAGTATCATTCTGTATATTAAGGTTATTAACACTTGAGTGTAATATATATTTAGCTGTTGTAATTAGTTACATTTAATTATACAATTACATCTTACTCTGTATATACCCTCTTTTGCATTGCTGCTTGCCTGCGCACATGGTGAGCTGGTTCAGGGAGTTAAACAAGCAGTAAAAGTAACTTCACAGATAGTGAACTGTTTTCTATCCATTTAACTCCCTGAACTAGGTCTCTAAGAGGGTAGGTAGCACCAGTGCTAGCACAAGTGGTAAAAATGAGTGGCTCAGGACATAGTGAGTAGGGAAAGGAGGTGTGAGGTGCCAGATTATCTCATGTGATTGTAAGATTTTCTAACTGCATTAGAATGGTTTAACCCGGAAGGTTTGGGGATTAGAGGTGCTGAAAACCAAACCGACAGTAAGGGAAGTTTAACTATTCTTGAGTATTTGTACCTAGTCTATGTGAGGGAAAGACTACATCTTTCACTGAAAATAGCCTGTGCTCTGTTAACTCCACACTATTCCTGAGAAAATGTTGGCAGAAAGAAACAGGCTCTACAGATAGCTGATTATCAGGGCACTGGATTTTTGCTCCTGGAAATGCCCTGACAGTGTGGGGTGCAAGACTTTAATGCTTAAGAGTGTGGTGCCATGACTGCAGATCAATGGGCACATTGCCATCCAGCCAAAAGAGAATTAATTACTCCATTGCTGCATGAAGGTGTCATCATGGCAATTTAACACCAAGGTGAACTAGAAGGATTTCTAGCTGGAAACTGATTCAGCAGTGTAGTTGTAGGGCACCCAACCACTGGCCCACCTGGCTATTCCACACTGTGCCTAAAAAGCAGGAGCTATGGTGGAAAGCTGGTCACAGCTGGGAGGGTGTTCAGAAGGATAAGGGCAGTGAAAGTCCCTACTCTCCAGTCTGCAAACACTGCAAGTGTCCCAGAAGCGTGGGTATATTTTTATGGCTGTTGGTCTTCCTGCAGGGTGGTTCAGTGGAGCTAAGGACAGCTCTAAAACAGCGTTGCTCCAGTCAGACTTCTAGTTCTTCAAGAGAAGGCCGTTACTGATTTGCTGCGCTTGCCTCACTGACATGTTTTGGTGATCAGCTCATTCACTGAGTGTGGCCCTTTGCACACCAGGAAGCTGTTACGCTGGGAAACAGATTTCTCTGTGAAGCTTTAAGTAAGATTTGTTTTCTCTTTTTTTGTTCATTTGGAAGAAGCTCTGTGCTGACATGTCAACATGTTTTTCTTCCATCTGTATGTGTTTATCCTTGAATTAGAGCATCTCAGAAGCTGGAGAAGGGGAAAATCATTTTAGTCCATCTAATCTACGCAGGAGGTCAAATGCAAAATGGGCTGTTATTATTTATTTTTCAGAGTTAATGTTCCAGTTGCTGTGTTGCTTCTAATATTTTGCAGAGAATTGTTTAGCTCAATAGATCTTTTTCTCTTTGAAGGAGATTTGTGATGGCCTTTGTCTCACTACTCTCCTGATAACTATAATGCCATTGTGTCACATCCATTCATCTGTGCAGCACTGACACTTTCCCTTTCAAAATCAACTTTTAATAAAAGTTGACCAAGCCCCGTCAAATTCTTTGTTCTGCTGTTGTTCATGCTTCCTACTGACAGACCCCCAAATTGCATCTTTTTCTTTGCCTTTTAATTGAAACGTGGCTTTGCAGCTGAAAATGTTATAGGCTTGGCTGTTTAATATGACTCCATGATCCCATCCTTGCCTCCATGGAGCACAAGTGGCTTGCAGACTGCCCGCAGTTTGATGGCTATCTCAGTTCCCATGCCCTGATTCTGCCAGCCTGAAAGCATTAATTTAAATACTTTCCTCTTTGATTGAGCGTTGGAAGATATTTCCACAATGGTGGTTTTTCAAGACAGTCTCATTATCATTGCTTCTGGTGGTGCGGGGAGATGTGCAGACATGGAGACAGGACTTCTAGTTCTTAGCACAAGGCAATTCACCCTTAACAGATATTCAAAATAGCTCAACAGGGTGGAGCTGAGGATTTGCACAACTTTGGCCTTAAGTGGTTTGCTCAGTCATCAGAGAACAAGTCTTCGGCTGTCAGATTGAATCTGCTAACTTAACTTGGAAAAGCAAGTAGATGTCTTGCGCAGTGTTACACTCTGTCTTGCACAGCATTACACGCTTCGGTACTGTGGTCCAACATTATAGACTTCAGTGTTAGAATTTCAGGTTTCTTCAGAGTTAAGGCTACAGGTTATGTGACAGATGAGGAGGCACTTTCCAAGTCTAAATTCTGGATTTATGCTCTCAGACTTTGCTTGTTAACCTTTCAGCTCTGAAAGCACTCTGTGAGCTTGGGCCACAGATGCATATATGCTAACATACAGTTTTATATAGCATAAATACATGTGAAGTGTGTTGATGTCCATTGCAATGAAGTACTAATGAACTCCATAGAACAGTGGAGCTGATTGTACTCAGCTTCATTTGGAAAAGGGATCAATGCAAATCAATGCAAATTAATTTTTTTCTCACAATAGCAGCAGGATCCCTGGGAAAGCAGAGAGGAACTGGAAAAGGGCATTTTAGAAAAGACGCTACAAAGTGATTTACAGAAGATTAAAGGATGACGTAAAATACTAGTAACCATGAAAAGCCCAGAGGCAACTCTGTAATATTTTGAAGCAGCAACATTTACTCTTGGGAAGCAAAAGAGGAAAACAGAAACAGAGGAATCAATCTGTACTTAGAGGGGGCCAGTGTAAATTCACTGCAATCAACAGTAACTTTTCCACAATGGGTCAAGCCCATATCTATAGCTATGTTGTAACTGTTGCACAGGAATCATAATGGTGCAGAAAAAGTGGGGAGCATCTGTGTAGGTCCTTTTCAAAAGTCAGAATAAACTGTCCTTTGCTCTGCAGACAGGATTAGGAACAATGGATCTCATTTATCCCTTGGGATTGCCAGGTAGCTGCAGGGCTTGGGTCAGCAGGCAGTAGTAAAGTCAATTAAGCACAATAAGTGATGAGGGTGAAAAGTGAGTTGGTGAAGGGAGGGGTTGAAATTTTCCCACCTGTGCAGTAACGTATTAAATCCTCTTTACATTGTTTTCCTCTCTCTTTTTTCCCCACCTTCCTAATTTTATCTCTTTTTTTAAAAAAAAACTTTTTTTCAAAAGAGAGACCCAGAACACCCTCCACTCTGCATTTTCTTCAAGAAAATCCCATGCACACTATAGTTTTGTGATGTTTGGCAATACTATCGATCTTCCTGACATAATCTGTTTCAAAAATTCATCTCCCAGGGACTGTGTTGTCCCAGGCAGCCATTTCACAGCTTCCTCAGGGCAGCTGTTGGGAGCAGCACCGTGAGTCATGGCAGCGAGATGCAATCTTGGATGAGGAAGCTGGAATTCCTCAGGCAGAGACACAAGAACGTGTTTCTCCACCCAAGGGTCAGGGGTTTGTTTGTAATTGTCCAAAGCCGCCATGACACGGGATGATTTTGGCTGTGTGCTGAGGGAGGCCGCAGCCCCCCTGCTGAGGGGGTCAGTATACACGCCCCCTGCTCTCCTTGTGGACAGTGCTCCCCAAAACGGCTCTGTAAACCCAGAAAAAACATTTTCCCAGTGCGCACTACTTCCTTCAAGAAGTCTGGGAGTTTCCCAGGTGCTAGAAACCCTCCTTTGGGGCTGGCTCCAGCCATGACTTGTCACAGCACTCCTGCTCACGCAGGGGAAGGCCGACCTCGGTGGGGCCCGGCCGGCGGGAAGGGGCGGCGGCGCTTCCCGCCCGCCAGCGGAGCGTCCGCCGCCAGATGGCGACGTCGCCATTGCAATGAGGGGTCTCCGCCGCCTCTCCCCTGCCTGCGCTGCGTGAGCGCTGCGGGGAGGCATTTCTTTAAGTGTCACTTCTCGTCACCGTGGCCCTGTCTGACCACCCCGCGCAGCTGCTGGCCCTGCTGCCCCTCACCCGGGCCCGCGGGATGGCGGCCGGCCCCGCCACCCCAGTCACCCCGAGCTCCCTGAGGAGATGAACATGGCCACCACCACCCGGCCAGCCCCGCTTTGCCACGAGCCGGGCCCGGCCAGCCAGGGGTAGCCCTCACAAGCCTCTGACTCCTTCAGCAGTAGGAAATGAGCACAAACTGGCTTTGGCTCACCCTCCGTGACGGTTTAGCAAGGTGCAAGACCTGTTCCCTGTGTGCTGCCAGCGCCATGCTGAGGTACGCAGGACAATTTCCTCAAAAGTGGCCCTATCAGTGCTGAAGGTTTTTTTGTGGTCTTCCTAGATTATTCTAAATACACTTTAAAACCAAAAAAAAATATTAATAGTGTGGTCAGCAGTGTGGAAGTGCACACTTATACAAGGAGAGGCTTTGGAATAATAATATGAAGGAAGAGAAAGATTTTCCACTTTATTATCTTCTAGCTAACAGATTGGCCCTATCAGGGGAAAGCAAAAATAAACCTGAAAACAACCAAACAGCGGGCATAACTGCAGTTTTGAAGAAAAATGGATGCTCTTGTGGGGTTGACAGAAAATCCCAAGTTCGTGGTATAGGCACATAAAGATCACCCTTATAAATCACCCTTATAAAAGATCAAATTCACATTCTGGCTTCCAACTACAGATCATACTAGTGTCAGGTGCTTTCAGAGGATAATATGTATATCCTGATAGAAGTTGGGTTTTTCAGCACTTACAGATGCCTTGAAGGTTATTGTTCCTCCTGCATTTTATTCACGGTTAAAAGTATTTGGATATTCTTATTGATGGAAACAGCTGAATGCTTTTTAGAGTCCTGCTGGTTTGGCCTCATAGTAATTCATGGGAAATGCGTCACAAATTAATTATGTGTTCTGGGAAAAAATATTTCCTATCATTCCTTCTACTGGTTCTTGCCATTTAATTTCATCGGTGCACCTCTTGTTGATATAGTGTGGGATACAGTAAATCTTTAAAGTCTCTTTTCCATTTATTTTTCATAAACATCTGTTAATGTCAGTTCTAATCTGCTTCCTCCTTCCACTAAATTTTATTTGATCTATATGCCATTAATGTCTTTTGCATGTTAATAACTGTTCTTGCCCTTCCTTGAAGCTTCTCCATCCCTATTTTACGGTTTGTCAAAAGGGGAGTTTAGTTGAGACAGCAGTATTAAAAACACGGAGGTGGAAAGGGCTGATGCAGTGCTAAATACAGGTGGGAATGCTACACTGGATAGGGGAGGTGGTATTACCTCTGCAGTAAAACTAGCAAGCCCATATCTCAGTGCCTTTAGTGTCAGGTCCTACTGAGAGTAGTTCCAAATGCATGTTGAAAATTTAGGAGTGAAGAGTCATGAAAACACTGAACACCTTGGAAGACTTTACCTGCAAGGATAACTTTCAGGGCAGATCCATCTGTTTAGCTTTATGAATTTAAGGAAGATTTGATCCATTTTAAGCATCCTACAGAAACAATATGAATTTAATAATTAAGAAATCTTCAGTTTGCTGGAATAAATATAAACACATAGCTGAGGATAGTCAACTGTAGACTTACAAGAAGTTGCAAAATCCTAGCAGGAGAGTTTGCTGCCAGAACAGTTCTCTGGAGACTTTGGTGGCCATCCATCCTTGGAAGTTTAAATGTGAACTACCTAAAAATCCTGTAAATTAACAGGGTTCTGCTACATTTCCTGAGCATCTCTGTTAAGAAAAGGAACCAGAAATCTAAAAATACAGTTTATTTCTGTAAGACCAGCAAAGGCAGCCAAGCAAACGCTTTCAGGTAATAGGTGCAAAAAGGGAATGACGTGTCTCATGGAAATAATATTTAGAACAGCTGAGATTAAAAGTGACCCTGACTGAGAGACTATTCCAAGATACTGATGGTTCCTCATGCAGCCAAATTCCCTGTGAGGTTGTGACCAATGTTTAGCAAGCATAAAATGCAATTTCATTCCCACTGGATAAAAAGAACACAAACTCATGCACAGTGCACAGGTGCACTGGAAACCAAAGGGCAAGGCATATTTCCACATCCAGTCAGTACTTCACTAAAATGCCCTGAGATGATAAAACTCACCCTGGGATTTTATATCCAGATGCGGATAACTGAACTAGGATCCTTGCTGATTCCCTTCCAATCCTATCTGTGTATTCATTGTGCCTTACTTGGCCTGAGGCAAAGGGTCTCAGCCTTTCTCATGGGCAATGTCCTGGACTGTGGGGGATGTACTGCTTCTCAGCACAGCCTCCCCAGGACTGCTAACTCCTTGGGCAATCCTGGGAGTTTCTTCTGTGCTGTCATCTGTTCATAGTATTTTCATTCTTTTTGGTAACACGGGAAGGAAACACCAGTAGCATAAGAGTGGGAGGGAGGCAATATCAGATAATGTCTGTTACCCCTAATTACAGCAACGCCAGACCAGAGTGTGAGCTCTGGTAATGAGCTCGTGTGGGTGGTGTGGTGCTTCTGAGGTGAAAAGTAAACCCAGTATCCTTATGGCTTATAGTCACCTCTTTTATGCAACACTGGTTTGGATTAGGCCTACCCAGGTAACTTTTACACCTTCTTTTGCAACCTTTTGATCAGTGTTGCTGTGCAAAGGTCTCTCCTTGCAATTTCCACCCTAGAAGGGCTGAATTTTAATAGGGAGGAAACTGAATCCTATAACCCAAGCTGTGTGTGATGTGAATGAGTAAACTATGGGAAAACATGAGACACAACACCAGCTCCAATATGAGAACAAACAAACCAACCTTATATTTACCTGCCCAGTCAAACAGGACAGAGTTTAAGATTCTTTTCTTGCTACTGGCTTAGATAAACCTGACCAGACCTGACCCAAATCCCTTTGAAATGCCTGTATGTTATTGCCCAATGCAACTGGGTAGGTGGCTGCTGCCAGTGTAACAGTTTGTAAAGGAAATAAAAGACCCATTAATCCCTTGAAAAATCCACGTGTGTTTTGCCTTGGGGCTCTACACTCAGCATGACCTCAGTCTGCGCTCTTTATTCATACAGAAATGTTCTTGTCTTTAGCCCTGTTGCCAGGAGTTAATTTCTCTGCTGGGCTCCGCTGTCAGCCTCCTGGTAGCCCTTGCCAAGGGCACTTTCTTTGAATGTGCCTTCTGTTGGCACCCTGTCTTGGGACCTGAAGACATGCAGTGTACCAAAGGCTAGTCACATCTCCCACAATGGATTTTTTTTATAGCTGCTACATTTTTTTTTTCTTTAGTGTTATGTCTCCTAACTTATTATCTCAAAGCTGATTGTTCTAACCCACTCCTTGAATCTGATGCTCCCTTTGTGTTTTTTTCTACCATGCAGTGTTGCTATTCTGATGTTTAAAGATTTGAGGTTCAGCTTTTGATTTCATTTTGCTGTCCTGTTGCATCTTCCATCTCTGGCATTTAGTTTTGAGATGTAGTTTCCTGTGAACCTGTTGCCTCTAAGCCTTGTTCTCACTGATTCCACTCATTTGTTCCAAAGAAGTGCTTTGCATGTAAAGTCTCTGTCTGTGGACTAAAATACCTGTGGAATGCACATACGTGAGAGGTAGGGCATGGAAGGCAGCCACAGGGCTAATGTGAATAGGGCACATTAATACAGTTTGTGCTCAGAGTTTCTGCAGCCTTGGTCACTGGGGAATGGCAGTTTCACTGGCTTATGTTGGATAACTTCCAGAATTGTCCTTTTGTGGGACTGAAAATGGCACTGAGAGGTTTCTGCATAGCTCATGCAAATGCCATAAACATTTTAATACAACTAACGCATTGAGAAGACATAGCTACCGTATGTTATGTCCGAGACATGGGCATTTATCCAAAATAGTAATTCTCTCAGTGCACTCATTTCTTTGGCGTGATGATGATGAGGAATTTCCTTTAACAACTATAGAGGACACCTGGGCCAGCAATGTTCTTTTAGAAAGGTTATTTCAACAATAGATAGATGTTTTCTTGTCGTTATACACAGTACAGTATCTGTTTCCAGAGTCATTGCTTTAGTAGAGAGCCATTTTATTGAAGTATTATTCATTGATAATGGTCATATTCTTGCCATGTATTGCCAAATAAATATAACAATAAATGAGCAAATATTACCTCATGTGCACATGTCTGAGAACCTACAGTCACTGAAGGTTATTGGTGCAGACAAACTGTAAAATAGCCAGATAGACCTTAATCCTGCAAAGTGCTTCACTTGCTGCAAGGGGTCTGTGTCCGCAGGAGTCCCAGCAGATGTTATTTGTCAGTGGTGCACTGCCAGCCTCTTTCACAGAGGCAGAGCTCAGATACGGTAGGAAGGAGGCTCAAAGAAGGACCACACGGTTAATGTATGCCATATAAAAGTAGCCACCTCTTTGAATTTCAAACATATGATCACTAATACTCTCCTGTGCCTTTCTTCTGTTCCAGGTGCATGTATGACCCATTTCTGTACCATCTAGGGATTCTGTTAGGTAGATGTCACGTTGTTAAAGTTTCCGGTGTGTAGTGGTCTGACCCTGGCTGGGTGCCAGGTGCCCGCCAAAGCTGCTCCATCACTCCCCTCCTCAGCTGGATGGGGGCGAGAAGATACAATGAAAAGCTTGTGGGTTGAGATAAGTACAGGGAGATCACTCAGCAGTTACAGTCATGGGCAGAACAGACTTGATGTGGGGAGATTAATTTATTACCGATCAAATCAGAGTAGGATAATGAGAAATAAAACCAAATATTAAAAACACCTTCCCCCCACCCCTCCCTTCTTCCCAGGCTTAACTTAACTCCCGATTTTCTCTCCCTCCTCCCCACCAGCAGTGTACAGGACAGGGAATGGAGCTGCAGCCAGCCCATCAGTTGTCCCTGCCGCTCCTTCCCCCTCAGGGGGAGGCTCCTCACACTCTGCCCCAGCCCCAGCGTGGGGTCCCTCCCATGACAGACAGTCCTCGATGAACTTCTCCAATATGGGTCCTTCCCATGGGCTGCAGTTCTTCACACACCGCCCCAGCATGGATCCCTTCCACAGGGTGCAGTCCTTCAGGAACAGACTGCTCCAGCATGGGTCCCCCACAGGTGCACAAGCCCTGCCGGCAGCCCTGCCCCAACCTGGGCTCCTCTCCCCACTGGGCCACAGGTTCTGCCAGGAGCTGCTCCAGCACAGGCTGCCTGTGGGGTCACATTGTCCTTTGGGCATCCCCCTGCCCTGGTGTGGTATCCCACAGGCTGCAGGTGGGAATCTGCTCCCCTGTGGGCTCCATGGGCTGAGGAGGACAGCCTGCCTTGCCATGGTCTTCATCACAGGCTGCTGGGGAGTCTCTGTTCTAGTGCCTGGAGCACCTCCTGCTTCACTGACCTGTGTGTCTGCAGAGCTGTTGCTCTCACATATTCTCACCCCAGTGCCTGGAGCTGGCTGGCATTGGCTCCATTGGACATGGGGGAAGCTTCTGGCATCTTAGAGAAACCACCCCTACAGCCTCCCACTACCAAAACCTTGCCACACAAACCCACTACACGTGGGAAATACATCAGAAAGAAACGTGGTTCATCTATGTTTATGTGTCTACCTGTAATACGTAGATCTGGTGGTTTTGTACTTGGATAAAATAACATAAAACACTACTTAAGATTGAGGTTTCTCTCAAGAGACTTTCACATTGTGGTCAGTGGAGCCCAGGCTCAGCTGTGTGTTGCTGCTTGTCAAGCACCAAAAACCCTTGGGATCGCTGGCTGTGTGAGTTCAGTGTCTCCTGGCTGTGGTTCATACCTTTGCTGTGTTATGAGTTACAAAACACAGGCTCCAGGCTGCTGCGTCTTTCCCTCTCCCTTAGGTGCTATAAATATATTTTGCTCCAAGTCACAGTGCTGTCTGCAGAAGCTGCAAGCGCATTCTGTAAGTTGCTGCCCTTGCAGTTAGGAGATGTGTAAAATACATGTGTCAGAGCAGCCCTGAACATTGTTATAGTCTGTTATAATTTCCAATCTGTTGAACACACATTGTACTGTAAAATACTTTGCCAAAATGGTAGCACTTCTTTGATTTGTCTTCTATGAACAGGACATTGAGGACGAAATGCTGCATGAACCCTTGTGTGGTGATGCTGTAAATTGTAAAGTATATTACCCCAAGTACACTACGATACCTCAGGCAGATGCATACCTCGTTATATTGATGTGGCCTTTCTGTTCTTCCTGCCACATGAAGACGTGTTGTGTGGAGGTCACAGTTACTGCTGGGCAAGGAGGTCCCTGGGCTATGGAGGTGAACCCTGAGAGAATTTTCTTTGCTTTAACATCCTTGGTCAGAAACCAGATGAGCAAACTTTATATTTGCAAAATATTCCTCCTAATTTCAGAGCTCTTCTGACAATTTTCTGCATAATTTTTTTGGTGGTAAACTGGGCAAAGGCTCACTTAGCGTGTTAGAGAACATTTTTTCTATTGGAGACAGGAGGAGCTTGCATATTAATTAGTAAGGCAAAAGACAGACGTGTACCCCACTCGGCTGCCCCAGCCTGGCTGGTAAATAACAGTGCGATACAAAAATCCTGAGGTACAGAGGAGTTTGAGCCTAAAAGAGAGAACAGAGGGCTTCTGTTGCTCTCTGGTGTCCATATGCCCCCTGAGTGTGAAGCCTCACTTAGCCTGTCAGTGAGCTTTTCATTTGCCATTGCAATCAGAAGACCTTCATGTTGAATGAATACACTTTACCTGCGTGCACCTATTCAGTCTTCTATTTTAGCTGCGTGGTTGCAGGGAATCTTCCTGCTATTAAGTCACTGTGCAAATGATGATTTGCAATTATATTCAAATTTTGCACTTTGAAACAAAGTCTGACTGTATTCCCTAAGTCAAGATTTCCCCCTGCTTTAGATTTGAGCTATATTTAAGCAGGGTCATCAAGCTCTTGGAGGTGGGTGTGTTTTGCTGCCCTTGCCAAGGTTGGTTGCTGGCATTCTTGATTCTGAGGTTGAAGCAGGTTCTAGAGCGCTCTGCTGACTCCATTGCTGGGGCTGTACAGATCAGCTGTGACAGGCAGACCCTGTCCAAACAAGGCAGGATCACACAGGGGCATTGATCAGAATATGGATTGTGTAGACCTGAAATTACACAAAAGCTTATACTTCTTGAACCATATTTCCTCTCCTTTTTTGGATGTGTCTTCCAAGTGAAGAGAAACATATTATTAATGCTGAAAAAGGGAAAGCTGGAAAGATCAAAAGGATCAAAGTATTTCAAATGGAAACACTTTTTTTATTCTTCTCCAAGAAACTAGTAAAACCAACAAATGTAGATTTTAAAAAATGTTATTAGGCTTCCACATTAGGAAAAAAAATGTAATTATTTTGTCAATTACTAAATCTAATCCAAAGGATTAGAATGTAAGAAAGGGTAGTATTTTCAATTTTTTAGTTTAAAGCAGTTAAGAGAGGACCAATTTTGCAAAATTCTGCACTCTGGTGAAGGATTTTGCTGTCGAGGGTCCCTCTGGATTTTACATATTTGTCCTAGTTTCCTTTGCAGGAATGCAGGTTTTGTATTCATAGCTTACCTCTTCTTCTAGTGCTGTCTTAAAATCTGCTATGCTGGTGATTTTAAGGTGTTCCCATTGACTTTCTAGATATTGGCACAGACCCTCATGAGGAATCAGTGAACTACACTGACTTAAACTCTTCTTCCTTGCCCAGACTGAAGACGAGGAAGGAGAAACAGAAGCCTTACAACAGCTCCCTATCGCTGCTGTATAATCCCAATTCAAGCCTTTGGTGACTCTAGAAAAATGGCAGGAGCTCTGCTTGGCACCATTAACCTCGACTGTCAGGGTGGGTGAGCCTGCAGGAAGAAGAGACTGTCCACCTTATTGCTTTGACCCCATAAAATGCCAGGTTAGTAGTAGTTTAATTCCAGTAAATTCAATAGAGTTACACCAGGGATCAATTTATTCTGAAGTTTTTTTGGTGTGTTCATACATAGAAGCGTCAAGTATTATTAGCAACAGAAGTTTATCTTGTGAGATAGTATTAAGAACCTGATAGAAGTTGATTTTGTTTCATATGGGCAGAGAATACAGGAAATGCTGTTTGACTCCCTTCACAGCATGGATTAGCAAAATTAGACTTGTCTCCTTTGTGCTAACAAGCCCCAGAACAGAATGCGAGCCATTAAATGAAGGAAACTCCTTTCAGACACACACAGACAAAAAGCTGTGGGAAAAAAAATCCCCTAGGCTTCCAGGAGGATAGGTTACTGCAGAGTCCATATCTGTAGGGCATCTACTCTGCAGGATTTTTTGTGCACAATGACATGACTTTATGGTTTTATTTACATTTTCTGAAGAGTTCATGTGACTTGTTGCTATGGGGAATGTTGCAGTTGTCTGGGATACCCTTTTATATTTACATCACACACACGCAATTCTGCCTATATACTGACTTGATGCTGCCTGACAAATCAGTAACTAACTATGATGGGCCTGTTAATACAGTATGAGTCAGGTTTT
Organism: Falco naumanni; assembly: GCF_017639655.2. Taxonomy (NCBI): domain Eukaryota; kingdom Metazoa; phylum Chordata; class Aves; order Falconiformes; family Falconidae; genus Falco; species Falco naumanni. The sequence continues at coordinate 21,871,533 of NC_054066.1, forward strand.
AATCTTGTAAAATTAATGTTGGATCTTTATTTTATTTTATTTTACCATTTGTTTGTTTTCCCTTTCTTTGAATTTTTCATGAGTAATGCCTTTGGAACCCAGACAAATCTGGAAGCTGGTAAATCCTGTTCTCTGAGGCTGCACGTAACACTACTTGCCGTAGGCAAATTTGGAGAGAAGCTAATTTCTGTATAGGCACCCAAATAAGTGACCAGAATCTAATTCAACCTTCAGGGACAGTCAGAGCCCTGGGTGCCAGCTGTCCCCTAGACAGGTGGTTGAGCATTTCTGGTGACAGCCCTGGATAGGCATAGTGAACACTTGATATTTTCCCTGAAATCTTTTGAAAATCTGCCCTCAAGGCTAAACCCTGAGATGATGTAGTGGAACAGAGAAACTTCATTCATTTTCATCTAGTGGGTCTTGAAATTGGCCCAGACTAGTTTCATTTATAAATAAAGCTCAACTTTGAGTAGAAGCTAGGTGAGAACAATAAGCATGAGTTAAAATAAATTGATATTCTGAAGTCTGCTGTTTCAAAGCATGCCTCTGTGGAAGTTTGGTTCACAGACTCTGTTCACACAGTGAGGAGCAAACAGTAATGTTTCAAAGTATTCCTGGAAATTTCCTCCCACGGCTGTCACCTTAAGCACATAGCATCCTCTGCTTGGTTTTACAGAGGACTGTGCTAGGAAAGTCTTGGGTTCAGAGCTTACACCTCAGGCAGAAAGGCCTCAGGACGTAAGGGGAAAGCTGCCAGTTTTTCCTCAATAGATTCTTTTGAGCTGGAAAGATGTGTCCTTTCCATGACATTTTTCCCTCCTCACCGCCTCCTTTCTTATCCCCGTCCAGCCCCCATCTCCCCATCCTTTTAAACATTTTTAGATACCTGGCTTCCAAATTTCAGAAAGGAGCCTGACACTACAAAGCTTTAGAGCTTCATAAAATCCTCAGAGAACTGGTTGAATGCCATGAAAACATTGCTCATGTTCAAATGACGTTATTTCGGTTCTGAATGACTGTGCATTTTGACCACATTTATGGTCTTCATTATTAACTAATCTCAGATGTTCATACTAGACTACTTTTGCTCACATGCATGTTTAGCAAATGACTGTCTTTCAGAGGAATTGAATAATTAGACGTTTGTTCCCAGAAAGAGTGCTAACTGCGTGTCTTGTATTACCCATCAATTAACTAATTATTTATCACTTACCGTCCTTATTTAGGAAGTTCTAGTTATCCAGTCATCCAAGAGTGGTATCATGCAACTTGTCCCATAATTTCATAATCATATAAATTCATGAAAAGTTGTCACTAATTCTGGAAGGTGGTGCTGCTGCCTGCCCATTCTTGTCCATCATCCTACACAGTCCCTTCTTCCATCACAAGAACTCACTTGCTTTTTCAGAGAAGGAGGCCAAGAAACTAATCTAGGTTAAAACTAACACTACAAAGGAAAATCCTGGCCACACAAATGCTTGAGTTGGTATGCAAAGGAGCTGGCAGCACAGGGCATGCACATGTGTTTCTGGAAGAGAGGTTGACTTTGTCTTCTGGTGACCTGTGTAAACTGGCTTAAACTGATTGAGAAATGACACTGTAAAATTATTATTACCCATTCCTGAGGAGGAACTGGTGTGTAGCCAAAGCAACAAGTTTGTGAATGCCCTAGGTGGCAAAAAAGTTTTAACTTCTCCTAGGTGTCGATGCTTTCTCTTGCAAGGGAAAAGAGATTCCTAAATACGATTGTCAGGCCTGCAGCACCAGTAGTCCCCACCATAGCATTGTATGATGAATTTTCAGGTGGAATTGAGAGCATAGCATCATATAAAGACACTGGCCAGTGGTTCTCTTCCCTGAGCAGAAAAGTTGGTCTACCTCAACAGAAAAAAAGATTTAAATTAATCAAATAATTTAGCGAATAATGTTTTTGTATCATGTTATGGTTTCTGGCCAGTCCAAGTTGGGACATCCCTGTCCACAAAATGGCTTTCTGCTGGCCCACCCCTATGTCCCCAGTGCTGTCACCTGCTGCATTTCTTCATCCATTCATAATCGGGTCTAATCACACAGGCTTGCAGCCAAGTGTATGCCCCTGCAGAGAGAAGAACGCCACTGTTTTTTCAAATACAAGTTATTCAATAAAAATCAGCATGGCAGAGCATAGATACAAACCCAGCACACTTTAAGGCTCTTACAAACTATAACAAAGCACAGTGTCCAATGCATCACCCTTTCTGCCTATATTTAGAAAGGCTTGCTGGCAGTTTCCCACAGTTTGGCCACAGGACTTCAGGCATTGCCCTCTGCTCCTCACTCAAAAGCGAAGCACTTATTAAATGAGGAAGAGAGTAGATAACAAATAACAACAGGGTTAATTCTTTTCATTTCTGGGTCAGGAATAGGCTGAAACATAATCAGCAATTAAAAAAAAATATTAGAAACAGCTTTATTATTAGAGGTTATTAGAGGGAAAACAAAGAAAACCCAGCATAGTGTCAATTACTAAACAGCCTAAAGAGGAAGAACTTTGGTGGCAATGACTGCTGATCAGCCAAGGTGCTCTTGAAACAGATAACTGCATCCTTGCATTTCACATGCAGTAAGAATTAAGATTAACCCTTGACCTGTGTATTTGCCCTATGCAGAGTGTTTTCTTCAGCTCCTAAAACACCAGGGCCCCAGTCTGTCTTGTTTTGCAGGCACAGCTCAGCTGCTAGAAGAGCTGGGCTCCCCTTCTTGGCACACCTTGTCCTCTAACTCTCCCTTTTGCTTTTCTTATTGTCTTATGGGTTGTTGAATTTTGGTTACTTATTTACTACTTCTATTCCCAGTCCTGCCCTGGAGAATGCACACAATGAGTCTGGTCTTCTGTTTCTCTTAACTTTGGGATTAAGAAACAAAGCAGCACATCTCAACAATACACGTTGGTTTTTGACCTTGAGCAGTTAGTGAGTTTGGTTTTGCCGTCCCCTCCTCCAGCGTCTCCAGTAACATTAAGTCTCTTGAGCCCTTCGAATCTCCTCTCAGAGGTCTCTTCCTACTTTGTGTTCCCAGAACTGCTTATCATGCAGGTAAAGGGAAGCATCAGTTTACTAGAAAGGGAATTATACATTTAAAAATCATCAGTCTGACATATATTGATTTTTATTTTAGGAGGTAACATGTAAAGCATATAAATAAAATGCAGGCTTTGGTGGCTTCCTTCTAGGGTCAGGTTGCAGCCACTCCTTCACTGATACCTGATCATAGCAATGTTCACAGACTGTGCAATGCACCTCCCTGCACCGACCTAACTGCAGACTTTCTCTAGAGATTTAATTCCTGCTGGGTGGTTTGCATCACAGCCTTGTGTATGTGCATGTTTTGAACTTCAGAGTAGTACAATGACACACCTCCAGCCCTCCATAGTGCTTTGCAACTGAATTAGACCCTTTCCTTCTGTGGTGTCTTCTGCCTTGTATGGCTTTCCAGACAACCTACCATGTCACTGCTGAAGTCCTTTTTGAATCTACCATGCTAAGAGTGACTCTATGCTCCAGGCACACCTACCATATTCAGCTAGTTGTCCTGTACCATGGCCTGAATGTGTGCTAAGGCTTGGGGATCGGAAATCTCAACATCCAGGTGTCAAGACACCTTCAGACTGCTGGGAGGCTTACAGTGCCATAGCACGAGCCCAAAAGTGGGTTCATAGAAGGGTGGTATGTACTGCTTCAGGCACATGGCCCCCTTAAGAAAATAAGATGCATTTTAAGGCCCATCAGCTGGAGGTGCCTTGAAGCTGCAGTGCTGAAGACCCTGCAAAGTCTTTAGGATTAACCCAAAGCACCTGCATCCCCACTGCAGTGGGTTAGACAGAGTTCTGTATTGTCTTTCAGCTCAGTTTCCCCCTGTAGTGCAAGGGCAATGTTAACTTTAGTTGCCCAATGACATCTGCAGGGGGATGATGATTTACAGCTGTGAATAGAGTCATTATGGGCATGTGGTGGGTGCTAAGGAGAATGTGTTAGGGGGATTGTTCTTGTGAGATTGGATTCCTCTTGCTGACCTCTTATCCTCTGAGGACGGTTGAACTGCCAGCAGTGCTGCAGAGGGGGTGAGTATCTGCATTTGCCTTCATTATGAGTGTCTGCAGTTTGTGCTTAGTGGGTGCTGTGTTTGTTTAGTACCCCAGTGCAGAACGTTCTTAGCTTGAGCTAGGAGAACCCGTTTCTTCTACTTGCTGGCTGCCATGTACTTCCATCCATACAGTTGGTGTATAAGCTAGTCTGGAAAAAACAGCTCCTTTCTGCATAAAACTGTTGTATCCTTTATTGCTCTAACTCTGCAACTAATGTTTTAATACCAAGTTAGTTGGCCCCTGCCATTTCACTTGATGTTTATGCTCAGCACCTGACTGCTCAAAAATCTTAATGCTGATCTGTATTTATTGACAATTGAGCTTTTTGTGGTGTTGTGAAAAAGTACATGCTGCTTTTGATCATGAATGGAATTAATGCAGAAAACCAGCACTAAGTCTTCTACCTTTTGAAATCTTAAGCATGAGGCTTGCTTTTCATTTAATGTCTTATTGGAAGTTGCTATTTTTAAAAATCACAGAATAGCTTTTTGTAGTGCAACATACATCTTGGAAGGGCTTTTTAAATATCAATTCTTAGAGGATCTTCTTTTTTTAACGGAAAAACTTTTACCAGTGCTGTGCTTAAATTTACTGTGAACTGTGCTGAAGTAATACAGAGGATCAAAGGAAGTGACTTACTGCATTCTAGTCAGTGGAAGTTCACAGGTCTTGCCTGGGACCATACCTGTTTGTTACAGACTGGTCTGACGCCATATGAGGGAAGGAATGAACAGAAACAGCTTACACTAAAAAAGAAAGAAAAAATATTGTTGCTGGTTATGAGAAGCTACTATATGTTGTTAAAGGCAATCACTGTGCAAACAAAACCATCACCCCTAAATGTCTCTGATTGCAAGACAGCTTCAAAGATCCAGAGAACTTTGTACTTGGGGTGCAAAATGAAATTTTTAGGCATTTGGCTGACAATGTAACTTAGCTAGCTAATTCTGTTGGTAGTTCTTAAAATTGGCAGGGGTTGTCCATATTGTTTTTGTAGGCTGTCTAGGCCTGTACAGGAGCAATGCATCTCTTAATGGATTCTCTTACCCTTAGTAATGTTTTCTTAGGTATTTTTATTTCTTGACTATACCAAAGAGGCAGCCCAGGAACATGGTGTAAAGCAGTGGTTTTCTGCTCTCATTCTGAGGGTGAGGCTGTATTTTAGTAATTTACCAGTAAAAGACCATAGGGCTTTCCTGGGGAAATCTAGGTGATGACAAATAAAGCCTACTTTCAGGCTGAGGATTTCTGGAACATGCTTTTGAAACCTGGAGAAGTTTTTCTGAAAAAAAAATCACACCCGTACTTAGGAAGTATTTTAATCAATATTTTAGTTGACTGTTCAGACAAAGGAAAAGACAAAACAAAGGAAATTTATACCATTAAAGAAAACTATGGAGAATTGTATATTGCTACGTGAATGCTTTCAGCAGATGGTATATAGCTCAGAATGTGTTCAAAACTTATGCTATTATTTTGAAAAGTGGAAATGAGAGAAAATACCTGATGCTGTGTGAAGTTGTTAATTTGTATGACCCTTCCGTTTTCCTGTCCTCAGGACCTGAATCAAAATGTAAGATGCTGCATGGGGTTGTTGTGAGACTCTTAGGACAACTCACAAAAGCTATGGCACAGCCAGACCCGTATTCCAAGTTATCAGCGTGACCCAGATCAGTTTCAGCCTTGAGGGCTCCATGTGGCTCTGGTGCCTTGCTCCTGGGATCTGTCCTAAGAGCTGGCAGGTCCTGGTAGTCCTCCTCTCACTGTCCACTTTCTTAGTTATCCAGCTGATTTATCAGGTGTGCAGCACTTCTTACTCTAGAGGTCAGTATAATGTTAAGAATGGAAATAGTGCATAGCCAATTCTTTTTCCCTGATGAGATGTTCCAGGGTGAACTCTGAATTATACTCTTTCCCATATAAGATGGAAGAGAAATTTCATACTGGAGAAATGTACTTGTAAAAGCACAACAGCCAATATGGGAAGCTCAGAGGGCGTTAAAGAAAACAATCATTGAGCCTCACTGTTGAATGGAAGTTATGAATGCACTAGTAGTAATTTTCTGAAGCCATAGACAATAACATAATGTGAGTGGGTGATGGAAGAAATTACATAGGGTGAAATTTAGAGAGCTGACAGCAGCCTATGCATCACTTAAGACCTATTTCTGAGGGCTTAATTGCAACTTAAATAGCACACAGGCCTTGTGCTCATCTTCTGTGTAGAAACAAATTCCATCTAGAATGAGCACCATGAACAGAACATGGAAAATGTAATCTGATCAGCTGTAAACCTCCTGCTTTGGGGAAGGGGTGTTCTGTACTGAGAACAGATGTGGGCAATGTAGATTTATGTTGTAGCATGCACACTATAAAGGTCTAATGCTGTGTTTCACCATAGGATGCACTGATGTTAGTCCAAAGAGATGCCATGAGAATATCAATCTTTAAACAAATGGGAAAACTGAGTAATGAGCACACCCCAGGCACTGTGGTAATCTACTCCATTTGTGTGTGAGCTGTGTGGCTGATAACACTAAAGCAATCCCACTTAAATTGCTTCAGAGGCATTTATTTTACTTTTGGGCTGGCTTTCTGCAAATATTCAGACTTAGTAATATGAATGCTTACAAAAGTAAATTTTCAGCTTTGTTATGTGACTATATAAGAAAAATCAACTAGATGTCCCATGTGTCTTTGCTACAAAATAGTTGCACGCTGGTTCAGTAAGAGAAGAGGAAGAGCTCTGTACAGCCTCTCTGGAAGACATCAAGCTAGCAAGCCATTTTGCATAGTGAATATTGAACACTTACTTTTTAAAAAACGTTCTGAGAATTGACTGAAAAACTATGGTGGGGATAATTAAAACTGAACTCATTGAACTCTTCCTTATCTTTACATGCTTGGATTTCTTGTAATATTTAACTTTTTCTTTGCATTTCCTGAACTTAGGAATTTAAGTTCTAAGCTAATCAATATTTCCTTGTAATGTATTTTGACATATGTACCTGATAAGCATTTTCAGCTTGAAGCCCTAACAAATGTTATTTTTGTCAGAATAGAAAAGGTAAATTGAAGTAGTCTCCTGATAGCCACTTTGAAAGTAGAAATAGAGATGAAACATTAGGACTATACTAACAGTACTCTTCAAAACACAAAGCTTGATGGATTTAACTGTGTTCTTTTTAATTGAGAAGCAACCTGCAAATCATTCCTGTTCTCTGGAAAGAGATCTGTTATTCAGATGTCTGCTACATGGTTTGCATGATTTCTATTCTGGTTCTGGGTTTGTTCACAAACCATTCACAAATTGTCTACTTTTATTATTCACAGTGTGATTGGGCATGTGGTATATTTTATGCTCTCTGGTTAATGACTGAAACATTTTGACAGAGAATAGCAAACGGTGAATGACAACTAGAAAACAACAGGCAACTTAGGGCATTTGAAAAGACTTTCAAGAATATTAACAATCACAAGAACATTGCTGAAGCCTGGGTAGCCTGACCTCTATAAATGATAATGATTTGCATCTTGGCCATTTAGTTAAACACTTATTTGAGTCAGTTTGTCATTTGTCCAGCTCCGTTAAGTTTGCAAACAAAATCACTGCCTATGAATGATTGTGTCTTTTGGTCAATTCAAGCCCTGAGTTACTTGTCTAGTTCTGAAACTTGGCCACAGGAGAGCAAGTTTTCTGATTTCCATATTAGAATGCTGAACTAAAATAGGCGCGCTTCTGTCCTCTAGGGCTGTTGGCACAGAAACAGGTACTGTATTCTTGTTCAAAGAGTTATAAATGTGATGCTAAAGTCAGTTTCCCTGTACATTAGTATTAGAAACATCACATTTCTGAGATTAAGTAGCTAAGTTAGTCCTTTAAAGATACCCTGATACTTTTATTCATGTATAAGAATTACCCTAGTTTTATTTGATAAACCTCAATCTCTGTTTCCATGCAAAACCCAGCGAGTTTCTTAACTTCTTCAGCCTGGCGATTGAAAAACAACCCTATTCCAGTTCAGTAGGTTTTGAAGTGGTGGATGGTGTGATTCTCACACAAAATATGCGCAACTTTTCTTTGCTGCAGCCTGGGGTTCTTGAGCTGTATGAATGATTAAGATTTTGTAACACTGCAGGCAAAATTCTTTCCCTTGATCCATGCTGTAGATATCGTTTGCATTTTCTGTACACATGGTATTTTCATTTCCATCAATGGGAATTCCACATGCTGAATAAGGAAGAAATATTTGCATTCTGGATAAGTGCCTTATTTGGGCACTTATTAATACTTACTCACTTGGGCAAAGCTCCTACTGACTTTGATCTTGTTGGCGAGCTGCCTACTGGGTTTGAATCCCTAGATTGAAGAATTGGTAAATGGCATTTTAATGGCAAGGGTCAGCAATGATTGCCATACAATTTTTCTTGCTTTCCCCACCACAAAGCTATCATCTGAAGTAAGGCATTGCAGTTCTTTTTGGAAGATTAATAGTTCTCCTCTTGTAACAGATTTTCCACTAGCCAGAAGGCAGTACACCCACCGATGAGTTTATCATTTGAACTTTGAATCCAGCCGGGAAGTTGAGATGTAAACTCTTCCATGATGGTGATTTGTGGTATATTTCCAGTTTTCAGGGTCAGGTTATTAACCAGAGTAACAGTGATATAAGCACATGTCGTAGACAACATGAATCAGAGGAAGAGTCTGACAAAGACCTCACTGTGCAGGCAGCTTTCTTAGGAGGCTGTGAAAGTCTGACATGTGTCATGAAGCTCCAGGTGTCAGGTTTGAAAATACCACAAGTATTAACACCCTGTGTATGTAAAACTTTTCTTGGCAGCTTTTTTGGTACTCAGAAGGTTTTTATGCTGTGGCCTGTCTAAGGAGGGATTCATTTTGCTCTAAGATAAGCAGTTCCTAGAGTTTTTCTTTGCTTTTCCCTATCAGTTTGAGGGAGAAAAAGAGCAACAAGAAACCAACCTGTATTGTATAGCTTGTAACTTTTTACATAGGAGTGTTTCTCAATTTTTGTTTGGTAACAGTGCACTGAGTTCCTGTTAAGATATTGAAAGAATATAATTGTCTGCAAATTACTAATGCTTGCCCTGTCATCCCAAAAGTACTGATATGTAAAACATTCTGGGAGAAAACCCGTTGTGTAAAAAGATAAATATTACTTGAGCTGTTCTAACACTGGAAATCATTACCCATAGACAATTCTGATATTCTCACAAGTTTCTGTCCTGAACTGGAATAAATATTGAAAATATTTATGAACAGGGAATTATGAAGAGAAATGTAGTGTAGAAACCTTTTGTTTAGAACCACTATAATGTTTTATGACTTGAGAATATGTTATGGAAATTGTAGTTCAGGGGTTCTTTTTCCTCTGTTCAACTGCAGAGGATAGGAAGTTTTGCAGTGTGTTGTGTCCCATACTATGCTCTGTGTTATGGTTTCCAAAAAATCCTAAGCACAGAAGAGAAACCAGAAAGTACTTCCTTGGCAAATTCCAGAATTCCAGTCTGGCAAAATCTGCTTCCCCCCCGCCCCGCCAATTGCTTTGAGGAAAAAAAATCCCAATCAGATATAATAATATGGAATTAAACTTCTTATTTAATAGTTGTACTCAATTATGGTATCAAGTTCTCTTTCTATCTGCACTGTAATGATCTCTTTAGATCTACTGTGTTAGGGGGGAAAAAAAGTCTGTCCTTTAACTGCATTCAAAGTAATGCTCCATCCCACTTCTGTAGTTACTCCTACTCAAGCTGATGCAGACTGCAGATTCGAGGGTGAATCATATGTAGTGAAGTCACGCAAGTTTTGTGGACTAGGTGAATAGCATGTGAGAATTAGTAGTCCTTGGGTTGGGCTTGAGAGAAGAAGCTTTTCGCTTCCGTTTCAGTGGCTTAAGCCATACTCGGGGTCAGGAGGTGAAACTTTTAGTTACGGTTCTGCTGACAACCTGCCTCTCTCCACTTCTGCATGGTGGCTCCTCTGCTCTTCGTCTAGGAAGAGAACGCAGTCCTCACCGAGGAACTGTTGTCACATATTGACATATTCTCAAGCACTAGGTCTCAAAATATGCACAATAAAAGTTCTGTGTATTGCATGCAGTTATTGCAGTTGAGATTATATATATTATTATTCTGCATATTGCACGTGCGTTGTAAACGTGGGAGGCTGAAGCACTGGGAGAAGCTACCCGTTCTTGCAAGGATCCTTGAGCCTCTGAGGGCTTTGCTTTAGCCACTAGGTGATGCAGCAGCTTCTCTTTGTGTCACAGGAAGTCGTGGAGGGAGAAGCTTGGAGACTCTGGCATATGAATTAAGGATGAGTAATTGGAGAAGATCCCCACTCCTCTAGAAGCAATACACAGACTAGATAATAGGCCCTGGAAAACTAAGATGATAGGCTTTCCAACCTTACGTTTTCTAATTGCTTCAAATGAAACCCCATTAGAAACAGCTGATCTGATTCTCAACTGATACAAATTGTCATATATTTTTAGATTGAAACATCATTCTGCTGTCCTACCCCAGATGTAAACTCTGGCCTAGATTATGTGATAGCTATCAGCTTGGAATGGAAACTTTAGCACTACTTTTACAGGCAAATTTATTTTAATATATTATCAGGAAAATCCAGCATATTTCCAGGTATTGTGTATCTGAAAAAATAATTACCATTACAAGACTGCTAAGAAGACAGAGTTAACTAATGCATGTATCCACATCATCACTGCTCAGGGCAGCTAGATGAAACTTGAATCCAAGCCACATGCTGGTAACAGGTAACCTAGGGCTGGATGCTCTGAGCCAAGGGTGTCTCCAGCTTCCTGAATACAAAGAGAGAGAAAGGTTTCATGTTTTTCAGTGGCTGGTGAGACCCACATGGAACTGGAAATACATTAAGTAAGATGACTGAAAATGGCTTTTTAGTAAAATGAATCAGACTTAAACAGATTTATCCTGTGACGTACTGTGATTTTTATTTGGAAGAAATTTAATAAATTATTTATTGTTCATTCTAGGCCAGATTCTTGCCTACCTTAAATTCAGAAAAACTCACAAATGTGGCCCTTAATACTTCCTCTTAATTGGAGTTTGGATGACTGTTGAACAGTACATCGCTATAGCCCTTCCCAACAGTGTTGTTTTTATAGATTTTTGACCTGTGTCAAAAGGATTGTCTTACTCCTGGATCTAAGGCCTGAGGGAATCGGGTCATGGTATCTGAAGTCTGCAGTGATGCAAAATTATGGGGATGGGGAAGTTTACATGTCTCTTGTTTCTACTTTTCCATGGTGTGTTTATTTTCTAAAGCAGGAGTACAAAAACCCAACAGGGCAGGATTAAAGTGGAAGGGAGAAATATTTTCCAATAACCATGAACTAACCACTGATCTATAGAAGAGAAGAATTTTATAGGCAATAGATCTATTTCTGACCTAATTTAAACTACTTTGAGAGCAGTAGATGCCAATATAAATTGCTTTCAAAGAAAGACTTCAAATGAGCTCATTTAGGGAATGAAGCACTGAAGTTCTTAGATATTTGAAGCTGTGGGACTCATTTTTGAGGAGTAAACTGTGTGAAAGAATTGGATTCCAGATTAATTTCCAAATTGACAACTTTCCTGCATGTTTGTAGTTTTACAGAATTATATAATCGAGCAATATGAAGCCATGTAATCAAAGGTTATAAACCTGAAGCCCTGTGGTGTAGACATCAATATAAATATACTCAGGAATAAAAGATTTTTATGTTAATCTGTATATATTGATCAGTTAAAAATTACTAAGAAAGCTTGATTCAAAATCACATGGTTTATAATGGAACAGTAGTTTATTGAAATTATCTCATCACAGATGACAAATATCTTTTGGTAATAAAACATTAAGTCAAAGCTAGGAAAATTCTAAAAATGCAACGAACTTGTCTTGTTGCTTACATTTCTCTCAATGCAGACAGTGTAAATCACTGTTCATGTTATTGCTATTCGCATATTACTATTTCCTATTATCTGTTTTGTGTTAGCCTTGCCACAATTCAGTGTTTGAATTGCAGCCATGGCTGGAGACTGTTTTGCCACAATTGTTTCCATTGCAGTTAAAGCATATGAAGTATCACTAAAATTGATCTTGTTTTTTTTTAAATTAGTTGTTCCATGAAAATTTCAGTTTGGGAATGCATTTTATTTGGGTGCCCTGATGGAAAAAATGAAGGCGGTGTACTGGGAATCAAGACTGGGCAGAAAAACACAAAACAGGGGACTGGCTTGAAGGCTGTGTACATTAAAAGTCCTCAGTAAAGTTGGACCCCATTTCAGTACCTTAGAGGTCATATTCTCATGCTTTTGTGTACAGTCTCAATGATTAAAATTTACTTTCCCCAAATATGAAGGCCAAGGATTTCACATAACAACATGCTTTCAAGAGGAGTTTCAAGTCATTAATACTGTAAAACCTGTTGTAAAATGGAAAGGGTGGCCAAGTGGTGGGACATCAACTTGCATATATTGGTAAGATCCCATTCCAGGAAAGGAAGTAATCCCAAACTGACGTCAGCAGCCATCTGTCCCAGTAAGGACTGCGTTACATTCAGGTTAAGTGAATTTAGAGGGGGACTACACTGTTATCTGAACATATTGTGAGACTAACTTTTTCATCTGCAGCTTATGTTAATCTACTGATAACCATGTTTCTGAAACCAGCTGAATTGAATGTGGGTACACTCACAAATTCAGAAATATTTGGTCTCACTTGCTCTTCCCTCTCCCCTTGTTTATTTTGCACTTATGAGCATTGATGCTTTTAGGGGCGTTTCATCAAACAGTTGATGCTATAGCTAAGATGCTTCTTCATGTGTTATAAAAGCTTGTATTTATATTCATTTGATTAAGACACTTCAGTAGATAGAATCTGTCCCTCACTGTGCTGAAAGCAAAGGAGCTCTGCTGATATCCACCAGGGTTTGTAGGGTTGGAGGTACCAAACTGCTCTTCTATATTGCATGTCATCATTTTTTTGTGAAAGCGGGGAACAAGGAGAGGAAGGAAAAGCAAACCCAGTGCAAAGCATCATTCCCTACTTCATGGTTTTGTTTCCTTCTACCATTCTCAGTAGACTATCTTTTTCATGGGTGAGAAAGGCAAGTACTGTTCGCACCAAAATCTGGCAATAAATCTGCTTGCTTATATGGCTGCTTCTAGCTCTTTTTCTGGATACATTTTCAGAGTAGTTGCCAATGCCACTTCTTGGTGAGTAGGTCCGAGAAGTGAGAATTTGAATGAGATGTCTGCTTAGGGGTAAACATGGAGCCTTTTAAATCACAAGCTTTATACTGTTTATTTTAGGACCTAAACTGTAACATGCATCTTTCAGTATTTACTGGCTTTCCATTAGTGGAGAGGCTGTCTGCATTTGCTTACAGCTTTCACTCTTTTAATCACATCAGATTTTAATAATTTGGGCTGAAATTAGAAGATACATTCAAGATCTCAAACAGCAGAGGCCTTAGTGCCATTCACTCAGGTGCTATCACCAGTAAGGGAAGGACTGGATTTGCTCCTTTGGTAGCTGGTAACATCTAGCTGGCAGACTTGTACAAATAATTCATGTGACAGAATGCAAAGACACCACAGCTTGACCCTTCTTCCCCATGAGAGGAGGGGCTTCCTGCTGTGGGAACACTAAATCTCTCATTCATACCCATACTTCATGCTGAATGAAGACCACGGGGGTGCCTTCCAGGAGATGCTTTCCCAGTCTGCGTGGCATCCAAACTGAGAATGTGCCAGGACCTCTTGTGTGTACCTAAGCCCCATGGAGACTGGTCCCTTGTACTAGCGTTCAGACTCGCCACTCTGCTGAGGAGGTAGCTTCAGTGATGTGTGGGAGGTTTCAGCAAGACTCAGGCTGCTTGGGGTCAGAGGCTGTTAAAATGCTGAGCCTTCTGCCACTAGGCACCAAAAAGCTCAGTTTTCAAGGCTTTGTCACAATTTCACATGCGTGGAAAGTAATTATCCTAAAAATGTGAAGGAACAAAGGGATTTTTTTTTCCCTTTTAATCCCCTTACATCTCAGTTTTGCATCTGTAAAATGAGAACAATATACTGCTGCTCATAAAAGCGAAGATGTGTGTTGGATTCCTCATGAATCATGCAGATGCTTTGTGATGTCCCATAATATAGTAAAGCATACAAGGTAACAAGCAATGCTATTGTCAGAGCTCAGCCTCAACAGAGGCAGGGCGGAAAAGGCTGAGAGATTTTTCCAAGTGAGGATATCTAAGGAAAGCACTGAGTAGCTGCTTTTTCTGCAAATGATTTCCACCCTTTTCACTGAATAAGTGGGAGACGTTGAAGAAAGATGGTGTATCACAGAAGGACAAAATTTATATTTCATGCATAGCAGGATGAAATGAAAGTAGTGATATATTTGGTGTTTCTAGACTTTCTAAGTACTAATTAAATGAAGTCTTCACACATCTTTCCTGCTGACAGGACTGGCCTGGATGAAATGATATGGTGAAATAGGTGTTAGTGGGTTTTGGGGATCCGCTTCCTAGTAGAGATGTCTATCATAAATTCCTCTCTTGCACCAACCTGCTTGTGGCTGTGTCTCCATTCGCGTCTGAGTCTGTATTTGCTGACTGTGTATACAACCAGGGCTCCAGTCCTGGCTGGTGACCAAGCTGGCAGCAGAAGCTGATCTGCCTTACCCTGTTGGGATTCACGGGCACTGGAGAGGACAATTTCACAGCTGAGGTGGGAACACCAGAAGAAGTGGGGAGATGTGGGATAGCACTTCAGCAATGTGACTGTTTCAGCCTCCCAGTGAGCCCTATGATGAGTTTGTAGGGTAGGAAGGGCTCCACTGGTTTAGCAGGCTTGGTCCTGTGCTCTCTCAGGCTCCTGCATCACATAATCCATTTTATAAATGCAGTGATTTAGGGTGCTCAGTAGGTGAGTTCCCAGATACATTGCCTGTCTGATGCTGAAATAATTTGATTTCCCTCTCGAACGTTCTGTTCACACAATGGAAAGTTGTGACAGTGTAGGTATCCTTGAGTCTGCTCAAGTGAGAATGTTCCCATTGTGCTGATATGAAGACCACAGATGAGAAAAGGTGATATGACTCAGTCTTATTAGAAGGCATTAAACCACTTCATCTTTTATCCCTGCAAGCATAACCTGAGGAAGGCTGTGGGTGGCTATAATGTTGCTGTCACATTTTCCTTTGTATTTCTGTTGCTCAATAAACATTAATGCACTGTAGGAGAGTTAGAGATTTTATTTAGCTGGAGCTGTAAAAGTGCTTGTTCCCCCTCGAATTTCATCTCCTTTTTTCCTTTGTTCCACTGATGACTGGCATCATCTGTTCAGCTCCTGGAGGGTTTTGAACTCAATTATTATGATTATCTCTTGCTGCCCTTGTTTTCTGTGTACAATTTCTATATTCTTATTGTCTTAGATTAAATTAGCCCAAATCCAGTCCCTAGCCTTAGCAAATTTAAGCCTCAATATGGGGAAGAACATTCCTAGTTTTTAATATGGGAATTGTCTTGCTGGCTTGGGAACTTTCTGAGCTTTTGAAAAGTAGTGATCTTGTTCCTTGTAGGAACTCAGTAGACATTCTTGCGCTTTTTGCTCTTCTCATGTTCTCATCTGCCCAAGACACACAGTTCATGGTTTAGCACCTTGGTTTCACAGTTCAGAAAAATTGGCCTAGCCTTGCAGTTTTCACTTGAGCAAATCTTTTTGTACACTTTCCTAAATTAGGATCAGATCCTAAAACATCAGAATATTATAATTGTATAACACAGCAATGGCCCACAAACCTCCAAAATGAATTTCATGTGAAATTAAAATTTGGCCCAAAATGCAGGGAGGGAAGAGTTCTGCTTGTGGAAATCTTCTGTTGGAATATCTTCTTAGGCAAAATAAGTTTGAAACAGAACAGAAAGATGAGACTTGTTTTTTCAAACTACCAGATTAAAATATGCACAGAATTTTTTAGAAGCTTGTTTTCCTTTCCTTTATTAAACCTCTGAGGCAATTCACTGAATTTGATCTGCATTTGCAAGTTATTTCAGTTGAGAAATAAGTCCTTTTTGTGAATAAAATATTTGCCTGAAAAATATTTGCTTGGCTCTAGCAATGTGGCATATGGACCTGTGTAATTCCTCTCCACGGGATGCATTTAACCCCGGGTGACAAGCATACTGTCAGTGCTTAATAATCCTTAGTGGAGAACGCGTCGGGAATAATGTGGTGGTTCTTGGGATCTCAGCTTATTTTATATGTACTTGTAACGGACCCTTACCCAAGGTAGATAGGTTGCCTCATGGGCAAGTTCCCAGGTGCAGATTTCTTTTGTAGCTGAAAGTTCCTTTTTATGCTTTCCAAATGTCAGTCCCTGAAACACACCTGCAAAAGAGGGCTGTTCAGCAGAACTGCTCTTCAAACCTCAGGCTCCCATAAACTGAGCAATAAGCATGCTCTTTGTTGCCAAACCAGGCTTCTCTTAAAATTCCTTACTGCCTCCTTGTTGCTTATTACGCTCCCATACAGAGGAGGGGGGAGAAGTGGTGTAACATTTGATAGTAAATTGGAGGAATGATAACTACAGGGTTCCACATTCCTTAAGAACATTTCTGCTGTGCTATGCTGGAAGCTACTTAAACTATAGGTCCAGCCCTACTTCAGAGTATGCTAATATGTTAATTTTAATGACTGAAGAAATGAAGGATGTTTGGATAGCTGAAGTTCTAATACAATATGTAAGACTGAATGAAAAAGAAATTAATTTTAAATGGTTTGCAGACATACAAAAGATTCATTTGCTGCATATAACATGCTCAGTAAAATAATATTTTTAATGTGCTGAACTCTTCATGCTTTTCATGAAGCTGCATCTAATTGTACTACTCAGAGTTGACTAATTCTGCCACTGTCTTCCTTTGAGAAAAATAGCATTTCAAGACACGAATAACACTCTAAGTAGTCATTAATTCTTAATTAATTCCAAATGAAAGTTAAACTTCTGTACTGTATATATCAACCTGAATACCATACACAATGCATACAGTCAGGTCACTTATTTTGAAATTAATGTTAGTCAATACTATATGATTTTAAAAAACAAACAAAAAGAAAACCCAAGAACCCCCGTAAAAACCAACCACAACCCTTTAAAATATTAGCAAAAGCCAAACTGTTTACTAATGTAAATGTTGGGTTTATTGACATATGCATGTTAACGCGGTATAATAAGGCTTTGTTTATATTGCATGATGAAGCTCTGCTTATAGGAGCACTTTACATTTTGAACATGAAGTATGAGCTTATGACCGGGGTGAATGATCCACTAGTATTTTTATTTATGTTAGGAGTATTTAATCTAACGTTCTTTGGGTTTTTTTCAGTTTGCATTAATTAGAGGAAATGGGGTTGCCTGCCTGTCCTTCTCCAAATAGATAATTCCCTCAGCAGTTCATAGGGAGCTGAATTAAAGCTTTCTGGGATGAAGCTCACCTTTTCTTTATATTGCAAGAAATCTCCCTTCTAGAAATAACCCTTCAGATATGGTCCCACAGTCACATTTTGTTCCAGCTGTGTTTGTGAAAGAGCTCATAGTAACCCAGGTTAGCAGAGACATATATTTAGAGTGGGTTAACTTGATATTGTGCCTTCTTGTGCTGACAGCTGGATCCAGATGGGACTTTGGTGCTTAGGGACATGGTGGAGGAAAGTATTAAGGGATTTTCCTTTATGTAAGGACAACAGATTCAATGACTCATGTTTCTGATCATGCCCCCTTGCCTGGTATTTGGACAGATTTAGGCTTGTGCAACATTTTGCCAGCACATTGGCATCTATGGTCACTAAGAGACACTTAAGCACTGTACAAATATATTGGTACCTTCCTCCAGTGAATGTGACTTAAAATTGCATTTATTTTTAAATTCAGAATAATGGCTATGAAGACCAGAAATAATAAGGTGAACACTAATAAATATACACACACACTGCCACACACACGCTATGACTACATATATATACCGGCATGTCTGTGCCAGAGCCATCGATGGGACATCTTGACGTCTACTTCTAAGGAAAATTCAACTTTATCAGTCCTGTATGCCTTTGATCTTTGCATCAGAAGTGATAAATAATGAATTCTGGAAGAGGCCCTGTGGGCATTTTGCGTACAACAGAATATGAAAAGAAATAGTGTCTTTGAAGGAATTCATGATTTCACTAAAAATTGTTTGTTAACATAAAAAAGGAATAAATTAGTTTAATCCATTTGCAATGTAATATAGTAAGAAATTACATGAAAACGAATGAAAACAACAGTGACAAACTGTCCAGATTGATGGTAGGGATCGTGCCAGAAGAGAGGCAGCGTGGGATGTTCAGCAAGGGGCTAGCCTCTCTAGAAGACGAGAATAAAGAAATCATTTAGGGAGTAGGCTAGTAAGAAGTTCCAAGACTCTGCAAAGACACGATTGAAAATATTCCTTTTGAAGATCTGGAACTGAATCACAGCCTATTTGGACCTTTTAGCATGTGGCAGGTTGTGTTCATTTTAAAATCCACCCTTTTGCAGTCTCTGAGCATCAGACTGAGCAGCTGTTTCTCTCTTTTTTTTTTTGTCCTCTCTCTTTTTCGTCCTTTCTCTCTTTGCCAGGACCTGGCATTATTTATCTCTTGGGCAGCAGACACTGGAAATAGGTTTCCCGATCCTTTGTGATAACTGGAGGAGAATGGTGTCCTGAAATCTAAACCTTCTAATGAAGAACTTAAGAGGGGAATCTAGCCTGTTTGAAGGCCTTTCCACCTATTTATTAGACACGGTTCTACACAGAAATCAGCAGCTGTCAGGCTGCCAGCCAGAAGACAATACAATTCTTTCCAAGCCCCTGACCAATTTTTGTTCATCTCTGGAACTGGTTGTTCCTGTCTCTTGCATTCAGTCTTTTAGAATAAAGATGGCTAAATTTAAAACTATAATATCAATGCAGCTCTAGCTTCTGTACTGGTAATCAGGACACAATGTACCGCTGAGAATGCACGCTGTATTATGCAACTCATTCAGCCTGTAATTATCCCTGATTCCCCTCCTATTGTAGCAGAACAGCTACAGACGCTTACATGACCATTTCAGGCTGTGCAGCTCCTGCAGTTTGTTAACTGATGAGATAACAAACTATACTGGTGGTGGTGACCTGGTCTTCAGGGATACAAAGACCTTTAAAATTGAAGCTAACTTACTTCTAGGGTTCTCATGAACATGTCAGACATCCAATGTTTATAGCTCAGAAGCAGGATTTGTACTGTCAAGATCCTATAATATTTCCTGGTGCTAAGTGCTGAAATTTTTTAAACCTTCCCATTCGTCTTGGTTCTTCAGTAGAAGTTGGTCTAGGCAGTTGTGTGACTTGAAACATCAAATGGTTCAAATACCTCTTCAATTTGTGTTTGAACTGAGTGATGGTTTAAAGGAAAAAAAAAAAGTGTCATGTTGACTGAAACTACCTACTAGCAGTAGGGAAAAGCAAGTGCAGCAATAGGTATGGCTAGAACAACTTGTTTGACTTACAGGAGCAGATCCCATCCATAGACAGCTCAGAGTTGGGCTTCCACTTCAGCCTGGTATGTGCCACTATCCCTTGGAAAATCGGAGGGCCAAACTCAGCTGCCCTGCCCTGCCTAGTAGGGAAGGAAGTATGTGGGCAAGCAGGCGTCTGTCAGGGGCTTGCTCCAGCAACGTTACCCAGCCCCAGTATTGTTTTTGTAGCTGGTGGCACAGCCAGCTGGGGACAAAAGACCAGAGACACCCTACTGTGAGTATCCTCATCCTTCTGCCTCTACCCTGGTATGGTTATCCTATCCTTTGCTGTCCTAGTCATTTCATTCATGCTAGAAATGTGCCAAGTTCATCAGCCCATTGTTTTGAGATTTCCCCGCCCCCCCCCCCCCCAAAGAAATCGTACAACCGGAAGGCTTACTTTCCTTGAGGAGCTTTGGATCAGGTCATCAGTGTGGGATGTAGTATGTAGGGCTTCCTGTAACTTGTTAAATAGGCAACATTGGTGCAGCCTTTTGCAGTGGGTGGGAGATGTACTAATAGCGATAAACACATCCTTGTGTAATTTAGGCTCCATGAAATTCAGAAACCTTTTTTTCAGGTTTCTGAAATATTCAACCCTATTGATTTCCATTTTCTCTGGCTGGATTTCCAAATTGTAGAATGGGAGCCATTCTGTTACTTCAGTCAGTGGCTCATCCTGGATTTCTCACTGTACAATGTTTCTGCTTCTGCTCCTTGGAAAGCCTGGCTCCCCAGGCAGGAGAACTCTCACCTGGGAGCCAGGAAGACATCGCTTTATGCCTGAAGGAATTTGTCTACTGGTACCAGATGACATTTTTCTTTCTTCAGCACATAGTTCCCTATGGGGAGATGAACTGCTATGTAAGACATCCACAAGCAGTGGCTTTCTGATATTTCCAGCTGGAAGTTGTGGGGATTAATTTTAAGCCTTGAAGGTTTGGGTATGTTCAAGTCTAGGCTTTTTTGCGCTGACTAAACAAAAGATAAGGCAACCCTGACATCTGAACCAAGACATCTCTTCATGGGTCATAAGACCTCCTAACCCTGGGTTAGATTCTGCTTTCATTTGCATTTGCTTAATTTTTTTTTGTAGTGACACTGCAGCTACCAGCTAATTCTCTGCTGGATGTAATAGAAGTTAGTACATGAACCGGGGTGTTCTCAGCGAGCCCTTTGCCTTTTTTGTACTTAGTGAAGCAATTTCACATTGTGAGCATCAAAAACATTGGCCAGCACTGTGGTGTTACAAGTAAATGAAACATGGAATAATTCTTAACTTAATTTGTGTTTTTGAAAAATAACTGAAGCACAGTGCTGTTAGACAATGAGGCTTAGTGAGTAATTTAAAACATAGTTTTAAATTTTTTGTAATCTTACTCTGCTTTTTATAAGTAAGATGTCAAGGCTATAAGTGAGAAAAGCAATATAACAGGGATTTTCAGTGCAGTGAAGCTTCATTGAAACAGAAGTGATATTGCAGAACATACCTTCTCCAGTGGAGAAACAATTATTTTCAGGTAACAAAATATTGCGCAAATTATTGGACCATTAAATCATGATTAACACCAATAAAATGCTACTTTAAAATAGTTCAGTGACAGGAGGAAACAGAAAGCATTGCAGCCTACTGAAAGAGGTATACTTCTCTTTTAGAAGTAACTAGGTGCTCAGGTCAGGCTTTGGGCAGAATTGCTGGTTGTGGAAGATGAGCAGAAATGTTTTACCTGCTTTTGTATATCAAATTCCTTTAGCACCACTGGGTTTAAATCTGCACAAATGCAACCTTATCCAAAATTTCAGGAATTCAGTGAAACAGTTTCATTGATTTCTCACTTCTTGACCTGAATTTCATTCAAATATAGCTACTGAATTGTAACCAGTGGTACTTGACTGCTAATAGGAAAAGTGACTTTCTCACTTCACCACCCCTGACTTGAGTTTCAGTAAGGTTACTAACAAAGTGTACTGTCGTTAGGATTTCTAAAATAAATGAGATAGGATGAGACAACCTGTACTTGAATGTATTGTTTTGAATATTTACAAGGGGGGAAAGGTAATGGAATCTGAATGCCTGAATTATTACTGCATTGCCTTTAAAAAAAAAATAATATTGCCATATAGAAACCAAACTGCCAAGAATGTGTACCTATGAACAAGGACCCAGCAAGGACTCCCCTTCACACGTTCCTCCTGTGGGTATAATTATGGTGTTTGCCTTTTAAATCTCTACAAGTTCCAGCATGATGATGACTGAAATAATAATAATTGAAAAATCTGATGTTACCTAGCAATGATGCAGTTTATGCCTTACCAGTGTGTTCTAATGTTATGCCTAATAAAAGATGACAAGACTTGCTTTAAGTCTTAATCCATCAGCAACACTATAATCTACTCGGGTGAGCTGTATTTTCCTTCTGGCACAGATAAAGAGCGTAAAAATTGGATCATTTGGAGAAACTTTGAAGCAATGTTCTAGGAACAGTTACTGCGTATGCTGGTTTCCTTTTGTCCTCTATACCTGGCCCAGCTTCAGAAAGTTCCTCATTGCTGAGGAATTTCAGGTTATCATAACTGGCGATGATTTTTCTTTGAAGAGAGATGTCACCTTTTGCCCTCTGTACTGAGAGGGAGGTGCACATCAGGAACTAGGAGACCACTTGTGGCTTCCATGGACATGTTTGAACTCTGTGTGGGCCCATGGCTAAGGGTGAGGTGCAGAATAGTTACACTTTTTCATCACCACTCCTTGCTATTTAGTTGGTCAGCCCTTTTGGGCAAGGACCGCCTCCTCCCATGTGGGAATGCTAGATGAAAATGAAGCAGCAGCCACAGCTTCATCAATGATGGTCACTTATTTATGGTTGATGGTGAGAAGGTGCTGAATGGAGAGGAAAAACATTTCCTACCGTGAAACACTACTTCTGCCTTCACGCAGAGTTGGCTTCACAGCACAGTAAATAGCACTGACTGTTGTCTGGAAGTTAGGTAGGGGAGAACAGGGGGTGGGAAGAGGGACAGTGTGCCAAGGAAGGGATGGACATGGTGCCTTTGCTCTTCCACCAGCATAAATGATTGGTTCAGATGCCCAGGACTTTTCCTGACTGGTGCAGCAGAAAGGTATGAAACTTGGCTTCATGCACAGAGGTATAGACCCACAGCTTGCAAATCAGATGTAGGATTTGTGTCGTCTTTTCCTCCAAAAGCCATTGCACTAGTTGGAAAACATGAAAGACTGTGGGGAAACTGCAGAGCCTGTTATGTCTGTGCTTAGCCATGGCATCATTCCTTAAATTAAAGCTATGCACAGTAACTTCACATGTCATCGATGTGATCTAGTCAATGTAGAGCTCCAGCTCCTGTTATTGGCTCCCAGAACTAAAGGAGTAATTTTAGAGAAGCGTATGAAAGGTCAATTAATTTTCCCAAACCTTAATCTTGAAATATCTGTTTATTTGACCTTCCAGTTCATTCAGAATTGGCTTGAGTTCAACCTCCTGCTAAATGAATGCTGCCTATTGATTTCACACAGACTTACACTAGTTCAGGTATATCTAAAAGGCATTCCTTCAGCTTTCTGCAGCTTATAAATTGAAGTATTATAAGGCTGCCAGGTGTGGGTTACCTGGACAAGATACTGCAAATGCAAGTCTTTTGTGTGGATGTTTCTTAACAAATAATATTTGTCATGTGGTAAGGTTGGATCCTGGGTTAGGGGTCTAACACCTGTGGCAGTCTGTGCCATCAGTTGATATCTTTGTCTCAATTTTAATTTCTGTGTTTCTGTTAGAGCAGAACTGGTCAAAATGTTTTGGTTGTTACCTAAATGTTAAAAAGTTTCAAAACAGCTTCAGCCTCCTGGCAAGGGAATCGCTTTTTCCCATTTCAAAAACATAAATGAGGATTTTCTTCTTGAGTTTTCCAGATGGAAAATATGTTGGTTTCTGGAATGCTCCTTTAAGCATAGGATCTTTGCGTCGTATCATCACACTTTCCAGGAAGTCACTGCATTTCAATGGCAAGAAGATATACAAAACATTTAGGATGCTCTGTGTTGTACCTGTCCTTGTATATGGTGAGTGGAGCTGACTGGTTAGAGTAAAATGAGTGGCGTTAAGGACAGTATGTAGTAACTGAGAGTCCTGGAACACACAACCTCTATGTATTTATTTATTTTTATAACTATTGAATTCAATGAGGTTTCTAACTGTGATGTTGCAGCAGCAGCTACATACTCAGTCTATTTAATCGTCTTGTATTTTTAGTATAATTCTCCCTTCTTGAACGCAACTATAAAAATCTACTTATTCTCTCTGTTTCAATATATGGCTTTAAATTTTAATCTTTTCTCCAATGATTCACTTTTAAATGGGGAAAAGACATTATTGTGTGTATTTATTTAATTTCTTTGGTGAATTTTGAAGCCTCAGTAAGAATTACATTTTATGCTTCTAATTATTATAGACTATTTTCCTCTTATTTTTAATCTGTCATACTGTGGCTTGGTCAGTCATTCCTTACATGCATTACTACAACCCTTCTTCATCAATTTGTCCTGAATACAAGGTGACTGACTTGGTTATTCTTCTTCCAGTTTGTTTTCTCTACCACGTAATCAAGACAAACGACCAGTGGATGGGAAATAGTTACAACACAGGTTTTTCCCTTTGTCCCTTCAGTACCTGCAAGGTTATATCTAAAGGAGTGTGAAATCCTCAAAAAACTGTTCTATCTCTTACTGATAGGAGCTTTGTTTCATGCTTGCCATCTACAGGTATTTGTGCTTTCCCACGGCAGTGCAGACTTGCTGGTCATGAAACACCTACAGAGTGCATCCTGAAACTGCCCAGCCCTTAAAATGGCTGTGAACTGCTTATCCAGATAATTTTCAGCACTGTTTTATGGAGTGTTCAAATAAGTCTGCTTGATTTTTTTTTTATTATTTTTTTTAAATAATCTTCTGAGGTCTTTTAATCACCTACCCTGTTTTTTTTTCATCTTATAATAAAATACATGCTCAGTCTTAGAATTACATATGTCAAAGACTTTAAATTTAATAAGGCACTTATTGAACAGTATGTTTGCCAAATGCTACAAGATTATTAAGCAAAGCTTAATAATGTTTGTTGGCCAAGTAATTTGTTCATTATGCTGTAGGAGCTCAGTAAAGTTTTTGTCAAGGTTATTTAATATATGGTAAATGACCATCGTTGTATTGAACTGCTGGGGTTTCTACAGCTTAGAGGCAAGCAAGAACTGTGAGACTAGAAATGTGGCATTCACAGTTTAGTGTTTTAATGAAGCATTGGAAATGTGCAGAGATGTGACCAAATGCCTGTCTGCAGTGTAGGAATAGGCTGGTCATCTTGGAGAGGTGTGAGTTGGTTCCAGCTTAGGACTTCATAGTGCAAGAGATCCTGTGAAAATGGCACCTTTTTACTTTTGTTGAATAGCTCCATTGTGGAGAAAGACTCTGGTCTTTATGTTCTTAGAAGAGCCATGTAATAGTGAGAATCTGCTGGAAGCTACATTAGCTGTCTCATTTTGGAAGAAACATGCTTTTAGGAAATGAGCAAAAGTTTACATCACCTAATTAAACACCAGACTGGTGACGGTAGATCTGCTTTGCTTCGTTATGAGCAGTAGAGTCTTGCAAGCTTTGAAAGTTACACTCTGAATGTTTGTATAGACTATGTTTAAATTTGAGGTGTGGCCTGGTAGAATGGGCAGGAGGGTGTGATTGATATGGGCTTGGTATGGTACTGTGTTTGGGTGCAAAGTGGTATTTTGCAAAGCACTAAAATGATTCAGGAGCCTTAGTCTCACTTAAAGGATGATTTAAGCAAGTGAACTCTAAAGTACATTGACTCTTAAATGAAACCTGAGTTCTAAGTGCTTGAAGACCAGACCTGCAAAAGAATTCAGATGTTTATTAGAATTTTCAAGAATACATAACTACCCAGGATTCCTACTTCTGTTGATTTCAAATTATTTTGTTCTAAATTATTCTTGCTGTTCTCCTTAGATTTCATGCTACCTACTAAAAAGTGTTTCTATTTTGGCTAAACTTCTTCCTGGTGTAAGGGCATTTACTTAACACATTTGTTCTCAGGAAAGACTTTGCATTTTG
Organism: Falco naumanni; assembly: GCF_017639655.2. Taxonomy (NCBI): domain Eukaryota; kingdom Metazoa; phylum Chordata; class Aves; order Falconiformes; family Falconidae; genus Falco; species Falco naumanni. The sequence goes on from NC_054066.1 coordinate 21,897,414, forward strand.
CTCTCCATCTTCATAAGACGGAGAAACAGAAACATCTTTTGTTTCATAAGAACAGAAAAAACAACCCTACCCTTAGATTGTCCCTTTGGAGTTCCTTACCTTTTTAATCTGTGCATATTAAGATTCACAGAGAGTATAAGATATTTAAAAGTCCTCATTATTCTGTGTTTGTCAGCTTTGAACTGTCTTTACTATTAGCTTCTAAATGATCTAAGTCTTTCTATAACTGACTGGAGTATTCCTCATTTACTGTTCCCCAGGTTTTAACACCATCAATTTGTAAGCACTTCTTAATTTGCTTCCTGTTCTGATGCTTTTTATATTCTGGGTCAGCTTTCTCTGTCTGTCCTGCTACTTGTAGTATTGCAGGTATTTACTATTGACCTTGAATTAGTGTTTTATTTTAAAAACCCAAACAAAACTCCTAATTTTCAATGAAACGAACCTGTGTTGTCTTCATTATATCGTTGTACAATGAAGTATATGACCGTTTCAGATGTGAATCTCTGTGCATCCTCTGCCAACAAACTTCTCCAAGTTCCTGGAGCTTCTCCTGGTCTTGCCAGCAATACAAATGTGAGTCCGGGAATGCTGTTATGGTAAACAAGATCACTTGTTTACCAAAACCTAGCGTAACATCCTTTTTACAAAGCTACCAAACAACTTCCATCGCCGGGACTAGGCTCATCTGTTGTAAATGGTGCTGTTACCAAGTCAATCAATGTAAGCAGGGAGAAAACTGTGGCAATATGCAAATAGAATTTGCTTGTTTTGTGTTACCTGGCCAACTTCTCCCTGCCTTTCTGTATCCCTTCTTGCATCTTCTCTCTCCTCTGGGAAAGAAAGCTCTCCTTAGGTCAACCAATTTATATTAAACCAAGATGAAAAATATTTTCTTCCATCCCTGGCTGGATTCTGTTGCTAAAAGGTAAGATCTTGCTGGTGCTAGAAAGATAAAGGCAAGGTTCAGGAAGTACCTCAGTGAAGGATCAGTGTTTTTTATCCACCTTAAAAATGGGCTATCCATGAACACCACAGATCACAGACTGTTGAGCTTGATATAAGTATCTAGGTTAAACAGAAGAAAGGATGTTGTGAAGTAGGACCGCTGCTTTCCTGTACCTGATGGGAAGAGAAGGTGGATATGAGCCTATTGGGCTAAAGTTAGCCTTTGACTGCTAGGTGACACAATGGTCTCTTCTAATTCAAACTCTTAAATCTTGGTAGGCTCAAGATAATGATGAATCTTTGCTTTGCCACCACACTGTGCAGCATCTGAGATTTTGCATTGCCATGGTGCTACTGTTAATTACATGTATTAGGAATAAGAGATGTTACAAGAGCTAAACAAAGAGACAAGCCTTTGCTCTGCAGAGCTCATGTTTTAAATCAAGGGCTGAAAGTAACAAGCGATTTAAAAAGGAGAGAGGATGGGAACTGCTGAGGATAGTGAAGCCAAAAGGCAAAGCTGACAGCTCTTCAGCTGCTTAATTGGCAGGGTATTGGTGTTGTATCTATCACAGTGGAAGATGTTTCCATAGTTTTCCTTATTGCAGTTAGCATAACTTTAACAGCTAACCATGAGTCTCCCAACACTGAAGAAAATTGCATTATAATTAGAAGTAATGCCACAGTAAATACTATTTTGTACTAGTTTAAGGTTTTCGTTTCTTGCAAAAATACACCAGCAATAAAAAAAAATTCCAATCAATGCTTTTCCAAAACAAAGTAAAACATTAAATATGGTGATTCTGGAGGGTGGAGGTGTTGGTCTTTTTTTTTTCCTTCTGCCTGGATAACCCCAGGAAGAATGTGTCTGTAGGAAAGATATATGGTATATGAAACTGCAAGTAGTGGCACTGTCCACTAATTCTTAAGTGAGCACAGTTTGTTGACAACCTTCTGATTAAACTTTCTTCCTTCCTCCCTTTCAGTCCAATTTAAATCAAAATATCGACAGAAACAATTTCTGTGAGGAAAATGGAAAAGTTCATAGGGTAGTTGAAGTTGCATAGCCATTAATGGGCCTGGATGTTCGTTCAATTTATGTATTATTTATCTTACCCCCGAGGTATAACATGAGTAACATTTCTAAGGTAGACTTCTTGCATGTTGTGAAGAAGTAATATTCTGAATAGGACCAAGTTTCACACAGCAATCTACCATGACAAGTTCACAATTAAGGTTGTACACAAATAAAATACTGTCAAAATAGGCATGTATTCCACTTATGAGAAAGCTGTTCAGAGGACCAGCAGAGCTTTGTAGATGGACTTATGAAAGCTGTGTTTCCAGCTCTGGCAAAGAGCTTTTCTTTGACCTTGGGCCAATCACTTTGCCTTCATTTTTACTCCCACCTCTCTCTGCTTTGATATTTTGGTTAAACACAATGGTGCTGGGACTACCTGCTTGTGCTTACACCCACAGTGTGATCCTACTCCCTTCAGCCTTTGCTGTGACCTCTTGGCATGCTGCTAATGGAAACAGTGAAAAGTCACACCTCTTTCAGTGGGGCTGCAGGACTGCTAATAAGCTGTATCCATTGACATGTCAGCATCCCTGTGAGATATAAGCCAGCATCCCTAAGGTGCGAAGTGGTGTGCCCACACTGCTGTTATCACCTCCAGGCCTGGGTATGTAAAATAGAAATGCAGTGGCACTGGGGGAATTAAACCTCATGCCTTTCAAAGAGGAGGCTGTCCTGCCTGGGAGACAGAGCCAGCAGTGATTTACCTCCTTGAAAGCACGACTTTTTTTTCTTAACATTTACAAATAAAAGTCAAGAATTGAAGTAGAATGGGTAGGGCTGTAACTGGTAAAAGCAAAACCACTGGTAGCTCAGTGTTTGCTAGCTGAAGCAGATGTTTGTTCAGCCTGCAGCTGCCATGTGTAGCCCATGCTGCAAACTCCCTGCTGGAGAATAGCTATTAAGGGACATGCCCTCAAGCTCAGCTCTTAAGCCAGCTGATAGGAATGAGGCTGGATTGTATGAAGTGCAAGCCAGCAATACCAGGAGCAAGAGAAATAAAGATTTCTGCTGATTTTGGTGGTCCTGCTTTGTTCTCTCTGAGGAGTGACACATACAGCAGTAGTTTTCTTTGCTGGCCCATCCTCTGGGAGAGCAGAAAATGCTCCTTGTGAGCCAGTGCCAGAAAAAGGTATTACACGCACACACACTATCATCACAAATGGAGCAGGGAAACCACTTGGTTTGGTAAACAAACAGGATTTCAACGAGAAAGTACAAGGACATGTAGCATTATTTCTCCTTACTGGTAACTGTAGGTATGACACAATCCCTCGGCTGAACAGCATTCCCAATAATGCACAAGTATCTCCACCAGAAGCAACAAGGTTACTCCAGATTTATGTCAGTGTTCCCAGGAGATTACTATGTTTTTCAGTCATCTTTAAGAACAATCACTGCAATGCCCCTGAGCTCATAAAAAGGATAAAATGTAAACATTATTGAAGCCTAACATGGCACAGACATCAGTGTGATATTAAAGGAGTTTTTTATCAGTAGCCTCTCCAAAGATTTATATCCATTTAACAATGCCTTTGCTAAATTAAATACATAAAATCTTTACATGAGACATAACAAAAAGTCATGAACAATATCAGTATTCAGACAGTATTAGTGACATTCAGCATGACAAACTGCGTAGGAAGCTGGCTGTCAAAGCCCTGCGATAGTGAAAATGGCTCCGTTCACAATATGAAGATATTACTTATCTCAGAGTCTGAAAGGCTGTTAAAAAAATCCCTTAAATATTTTGTACTTACATTAGAGGCACGAGCATACCATTAAAGTGCTTGATGGTTTGTTTCTATTACTCTGCTGAGGATATGTGGGAGCAGTCCAGGCTCTCCCCTCCACTCTGCTCCCCCAAGAAATAAACCCTAAACCTGGGCAGCTGCAACTTTTTTTTTTGTTTTGTTTTGGTTTTTTTTTTAACCCAATGCTAAACACACAAAGCCGTGTTCAGTGTTTTCTAAGAGAAATCTGAAGACACTGACAATAAATTCAGAATCTATCTGAGAATTTCTAAAAATGGTTTATATCTGCACATGGAAGCATGCTCTGTCCAGGAGTTCAGACTTGAATCTGTACATCTTCCCTAAAAAGGGAAATCCTGAGGTGATGCGTAACAGAAGCAAGAGACCCATAAAGATTTATCTTTTATTTTAGTACACTTGGAGATTAGAAAGCTCCCAAAAGCACAGGAACCAATAGAGTATATTGGGGAAGGGATCTAGGTGTTTAAGTTTTGTTTGTTTTAATGGGAGATTAATACCTTAGCATCTTTGTACATCAGGACTAAGGTGCTACAAGATACGGACCTTGCCAAACAAATGCAGCAGATGTACAGGGCAGGTATGTACTGATCTGAGGTGTCTGTGTGGTACCTGAAGTGAGGGGAACAGCCCCCAGCATTCAGCACATCTGTGGTAGGACCTGTACTGGGTCTGGGCTTGACAGGTGACTTGACATCTGAGGTGAGTTAGGCCTGAGCGTAGTATGCTGAGGGGCTTGGCTTCTAGATGAACACGAATATTATCTCCATGCCAGAGTTAGTGCAGGAGAAGCTATAAATACAGTTGTTACTCTGGATTGTCATTCAGGAGCATTATTCAAAGTTTCTGTGTGAAAGATTCTTGGAACCAGATTTCTCCTGCAGTCTGTCTGGGTTGTTAGCAGCCTTATGGCTATTTTTTCATATTTGTCCAGCATTGTTGCTCAAGGACTGTGGAACATGCCTATTGAATCAGGGAGATAGAGATGGAAGAGAGTAACAGGGGAAACAACACTGTGTGCTCTGCCAACCTGCAGCTGTGACCTTCCTGTTTACTTTTTTTTTTTTTTTTTTTTTTAACATTTGTTAAAGGAATGAAGCAGCAAATCACCAACAATAACAGAAAAATCAATATCCGCCTCTGCTTCTTTTGTGAGATCTGGAACATGGCCTCAATCTGTCAGACTGAATTACAGAGACTGTGGGTGTCAGCAAGGGCTCAAACAAATAGACCTGCCACACTGCTCATTGATAAAAGGCTTAGGTCTGTACCAGTGTCACCATTACTGCTGCCTCCAAAAGGCATGGAGGGAACACTAACATTTCAGATGAAAGGCGAGTTAGGGAGCAATGAGTGTGTTCGCTCACACTTTGCATGTAAGATTGCACTAATCTCCAGAATAAAAAGAGTAAACAGTTTGACAAATACAAAGCTCTGGGGCATTACCTTGCTAATGGATGTTGAATCAAATGGATGTATTTGAATGGAAGGTGATATATCAACACAGGAATGTCATCCTAAAATAGGCCATTGATCCACTAGCTAAGAATCCAGTCTTTGACAAAGGTCAATGCATCAGAGAGAGGAACAACCTCTTCCAAACTCATCATTTTCCCAGGCAACAGTAAAAGGCTGTATCAGTATAAAGAGGAAAGCTTCCTCCTGTGACTCCAGATGGTAATTAGTTTATACCCTGGAGCATGAAGATTAACATCCCTTATCACTTTTAATTTTGCTGGTGGATCTTAAGCTTTTGCAGTGAGCTTTTGAATCTTTGAGTAATATACCATGTGATTTTCATCTTTCAAAAAAGGAGCTGGTAGGGAAGGTCCAGCGTGGTCTTTGTATGGTTCCACGGCTGTTTCTGCAAACAGACCAGTCAGGATAGCTGCTTGTGCCAGTGGAGGAATAGGACTGTGACCAGCAGTGCTGTCAGGAGTAGCTTCAGAGAAATCAAAAGTTAACATCAGGGATTTATAGGCAAAGAAACAAACTTACAAGAGGAGCCGAGCATAACTTTACTATTATGTTTACTATGAGAGAGGATTAGGCCACCTTTTGATTTTCTTATTTAAAGATGCTTGACACCATGAAATGTAGCGTGGTGCAGTTTCCTGAATAATGAAGGTTGCACTGATGAGTTTGTATGTCAAACTGCAACCTACAGAGCAGTGTGGAGCTTGGGCTGTGCAAACAGCTGCCCTGCTTCTAGAGTTGCTTGACTTTTTTGTCCTGGCAGGCAGGGACTCAGCACCCATCTTCCCTGCCCCTCTGACCCCAGGCTGGGGCAGGCAGTGCCACCTCAGTACTCCCTGTGTCCATTGTTTCTGGCATGCCCCAGTTCAGAGGGGCACTGCTGACTTGCCTCAGACACCGTTCCCGCTGTGGGATAGACAGAACTGCCCATCCTACTCTAGAAGTCCACCCAGACTTCTGAAGGTCTTCAGCTTGTTGAGTCTGCATCTCATCCTCCCTTCCTTTGTCTCTCCCTTTTCTTCAGTAGCTTTCTTGCCCCCATCTACTTTTCAAGCATCTTATTCTAAGCCTCCTTCTCTTAAGAGTGTTGTTAAGGCTAATCCAGCCAGACAACAACCAACAGCTCCTGTCAGGCCTTGTGCAGACCAATACCTCCTGTTTCATCTTTTAACTAAGATGTTCCCTTGTTACTCTATTTCAAAATGTGCTTTGAGGATAAGAGTATTGCTAAATACCACATAAAAAAGAGCACAGAAAATATGAACTTGTTCTTCCCCAGCTCTGAGTAGGCTGCAGTTAATTTCACAGGCTGGTTATAAACTATGTTCAAAGAGGAAAAGTCTTTCCTTTAATCCATATCAGCCTTTTCAGCCTTTCTAATTTCATGAAATGTCTCCTTATTCTTCTCCTGTACTACAGGTAGAATAGGAAAATCCAAGGGGCTTTCATTGTGTTGTTCATTATTTCGTATGCCTTTGTCATTCCATATCTATCTATGCAGACATGAAATATTGTTAATAAGTGAGCAGGAGCCTTTTGTTAAGGAGAGCAGCTGATCGCAATAGACATGTAACTAATAATATATGTGGTTAAGATCATAATTTGGACTAAGGCTAGCACCTGAGAAAGCAGTGAGGAGTATCCTGTTTCTCCAAATGAAAATAGGCAATGCCATAATGGAAGGGAAATAAAGATGAGCATCCAGGTGGGGGGGGGGGGGGGGGGAAATCCCACTTTTTAAGATTGCATTTACTTCTATACCAATGCCCCCTTTTTTGCCTTTCTCGTTTCAATTCTCAGTATAATGGCAGTGCCATGTAAAGGCTTAGTCTTGCAGTATCCTCATTTTCAAGATTCTTGCGGTAGCATTTGCTCTTGCAAAGTGCAAAAGTCTTGGTGATTTCACATATTCAACAGATCTAGACAAGTCTCTGAACTTCTGTGTGACTGAACCAAAACTGAAATTGCAACCTTCATTACTGACCTGATTCAGCTTCCCATGAAGTCAGCTGGAGTCTTTCCATTTAAGTCAGCATGACCACTTAGAGGCTAATAGGCTTGTATAAGTTTGTTCTAACTTGCTTTTTGGGTAGCATCATTAGAAATGTTTCTACACAGACCCAGAAGGAAATGACAAGCAGTAGATATTTAAAGTAACGTGACAAAAGACCGTGCAGTCTAAGAGTGCTTGGATTTTCACAGAAGACTATGGTTAAAAGCACCATATTGAAGGAAATTTGAATGTATAGTTTCTAACCCAAGACCCCCAAATCCTGGCCCAGATGGAGCTAAAGTGGAAGTCAGAATCACGCTGCTCCCTGAAACCCACCCTGGTACACTTTAGTCAGGTGTTAATCCTTATTTTCTATGGAAAGGAGACATCTATAGCAAATGAGGATCTAGCTCTTATTATTAGAATTAAACCTGGCTAGAAGCTGAAATTCTCGTCTGAAACCAGCATGTAGTAAAAAAAGTCAGAGAACAGACTGATATGAAGTGTTGGGGAAATCCCTCTGCATAACCAGAGACTAGACAATACCCAGGAGCTACAGTCTGATTTGCAAAGAAGTGAAAGAAAATAGGATTTTGGAAGGTGGGACTCCCAGACTGGTGGGTAGTCAGCCTGGGAGGTGGGTTGCTGGCATCTAGCAGAGAAGATGCTCACTGTGTTTCTGCTATACACTTTCTTGATTTGCGTTGTTACCATAATCAGCATCATTCTTCAAAGTGTTTTTTGTTTCAGTGAACCACTATTCTCTGTTGGCACAATGGTCTCCTCAGCAATGTTTCTGAGGTTGCTGCAGTGCTGCTTTCAGGTGGTTAAGTTCCCTGCTAAGGTTATGTGAGATGCAACTGGAGGTGTATTTCAGAGACAGCTAAGGAGGCGAAAGCTGTTTCAGTTGATCATTCCCTGCTACTCATTTGCCAAAGCCTTACCAGCCATTATAATGTCAGCAGAAAGCCAGGCATGTACTCAGCCTGTCATCTCAGAGATTCGCTAAGGATCGGCTTTGGAAAAGGATTATGCTGAATTTTCTTTTCATCTGTATTTATGAAATTTTTGGCTTGGTTTTGCACTGTGCCAATCTTGCGCTTGCCCAGGGGAATATGAACCGCAGCATTCTTCTTGCCAGCTATTTCCTGAATACCTGTGGTAACAGTTTCCAAGGGGCTGTGTGACTTATTTGTTCATCTAAATGGAAAAACATTGCAGCAGCAGTGTTCACAGCAAACTGGAGGGAATTGGAGAGTGAAGTTGCTACAAACTGAGGAGCTAGGAAAATATGACTTACCCTTGCCTGGAAAATAAGCCACAACACACAGCAGACCCTTTTAAATGAAGCATACAAATATGCAAATGCCGGTGTGGCTGCATGTCTTGCAGAATTGTTTTGTGAGCACAGTTTCCATTGGCAGAGACATCCATATTACATGAGCTACAATCAGTCAGTTTTAGAAGAGTGTACAGTTTTGCAGAATGATGGCAAGGCATAGTTATCTACTAGGCGTGTGTCCATAACTGTTTCCTACACAGGATCTCAGTAGCCCAAGAATAGCAAACAAAATTCATATTCACAATGTACAGCACTCTGCATAATTCACAACCCAAACTATTTGTCCTGCACCTCAGGTAAGGTGGTAAACAGAAAATCAAAGCTATCTTATGCAGGAAAGCCAAGTGACAGGATGCATCAAGAATGTGTGAGATATACCAGGATTATCTTGCATAGCAAAAAGGAACTAGAAAGAGTTGCTGCTCTCATTCACCCACATAGGCTTTTGAAGTCAAGCAACTTCTTATGCTGTGGTCTGTGGCTCCAAGAATAAATCTGCGGCACAGAGCTTGGGAGAGTTGTGGTTTTACTTGTGCCTCTGATTTTAAAGAGGTCACTTCATCTGTTTCCTTTTCCACCTTTTGCAGTTTAAGTAGGAAACCTCCAAAGACTGGTCATTGTCCTGCAGATCATCAGTGCCATTAAGTGGCTCTTCAGGAGACTGGTACAGTACCATTTAGGCAAACCCCTCCACCTCAGGCTTGACTGACAAGCAAAGGTCGACCCCTGAGTGCCAGAGCTGGATGCTGGGCCCTGGGCAGGAGTCATATTGCCTGACTGCAGATACCCAGTGGAGGTGCCAAGTGGTCAGCTGAGAAGATGCACCAGGTATCTTTAGAGAATGCTGAGAGTGGGGCAATGGGATTATTTCATACTGAGCGACACAGACTGAGTACTGTCCTCTCTGTAGCTGTTTGCTGTGTGGAGTTGTAAAAAAGCATGAGTCCCTTGTGTTAGACAAGTTTTGGAGAGCAGTGTATTTGCACTACCATAGAAGTGGATTACCTGCAATGTCAGCCTGGTGTGAAAATTTGTAGTTCATGGAGGTATAGAACCCCATGTTCCCTTTGGTCCCAGAAAAATAAACACACAAGCACACAAGTAATGAAATTGATTGGTATGTGGCTTTCCATGTTTTTCTGTCCTACCTTCAGCTGCTGTGCCTTTGGTGGCACCATGCCAGCAGTCGGGTTCCTGCAGAATAATCACATCCAGCAAAGTTTTGTGGGTTTTTTTTTCCTGTTCTTCTAGTTGTTATTTTTAAAGCAACAATGCTTTCAATGCAGCTTAACAAAATGCCAGTCACACAGCAACACACCATTTGGCAGGTGAAGCCATGGACACAACAGAAGTGCAGGGAGAAATCCTCCAAGCAATCACAGAAGTCTTGCTCTTCTCAGGGTCAGCAGAGGCTGGAGAGAGCTGGTGACTGATAGGCGAAGGGTCTGCCACAGGCATGTGGAAATGGGGTCCAGGCAACGCTCTTGAGCACTGGCTGTGCCCTGCCACTTACTGCAACATTTTTCTGATAGCAGATAGCTGGAGTGAATATAAGCCAAATGGGGAACAAATGCATGCACCAAAAGCTCAGGAAGATATTTTGGCAGTTTGTTCTGTCTGGGAGAAGATTCATTCAGAGCTCAGTACAGCCGAGAGTGGTTTGAGGTGGTGTAGGGAGACAAGCACTTCCCGTGCTGACTCAGGCCTCCCCACCCAACATGTGAAACCCATGTTAGTTCTCCTTTAATATTCTTTGGAAAATGCTTCTTTTCATTTTGGTGGGTTTTTTTCTTTTTCCTGAGGCTCTGCAGGCACAAACGTGTTTCACAGCTGGTTTAGCAAGGATGCATCTAATTTAGAGGACATTAAGGGTTCCCACAAACCGTAGTGACCCTGATCGCATGAGCAAACCAAACCACCCAGGAGGGTCTTTCCTGAGATGGCTGCCAGGCACAGTGATGCTGAAACCAAGAGGCAGGGAAAGCACTGAGTAGTCTCAGAGCAGCTCCTACAATGACAGCTCAGGCACAGGAGATGGTGGGATACTCTGCTCCCCAGTTGAATATACTTTCTTCTGCCTCTCGCACCAAGCTTTACACCTTCAATTTTTCTTCAAAGCAATTCCACATGCTTGTACTTTTAGCACTGGCTATTCACTTCTTCCCTATTTCCCATTTCTCCTGGTGTCCAGGACACATTGCTACTTAACGCTTGGCAATGGCACAGCATGTCAGACACCAGCCTGCTGGTTTCCTGCTTTGCAGTCTTGTGAGATTAACTGCACCCTGCACTGACCAGGCTAATTTGTTTTGGTGGGAATGGACATCTGAAGCTTGCCTTGGGAAATGCAGCCTGCAGCATTTCTAGCAAAATGAGCATCTAGTGTGCTATCCGAGCTTGGGAGAATTGGCCTTATCTGTTAGTCTATGAAATGTAAATGGTGGGAAGAACACTGCTGTACATGATCAACAAATACAAAGTACCAGGTACACTAGTTGCTCTGAGAGGAGCCAGAGGCAGGGCTGTAGGTAACGTGTCTGAGCACAAGCCTGGCTCGAGCAGCCCAGGGTCTGCCCCTGCTTCAGTGCATTTCCAAATCCAAATAGAAATAGCTGTTTGGTGGATACAAGACGTACACAGTAATACTGTTAAAATTTTTCTTTTCTGTTTTGCAAGAATAATGTGGTTTCTTGTGCCAGTTCTGGTAGTGTTCAGTTGAAGCCTTAGGGGGATCAGGAGGAGTTAAGGACTTCCCACCCAGTTAATCTCTCGCTTGTGGTGCTTACTTCATTTTTGTCTCTAAATTTAGAGAACTGAAGTGTAGTATGTGTCCCATCTGGTTTTCATGTTGAACCAAGACTTCCAGATGGTTTTGGTTTTTCTCCTGAGTGATGATATCCCAACCGTGATGGCAGGACAGCCTCACAGGTCTTCCTATTTCCCCGTGAGAGGACGTCTGGTAGTTCGAAGCAGATGAGAAACATGTGATATGAAAAGGCCTTTGTAGCACAGAGTCACACTACAATAGCTCTGTGCTCAACAACAGGTTGTGGTTCGAAGAAATACTGCTTCTGTCAGCCTTGCATAATGGAAACAGTAATCAGCATCCATTAGGTCAGAATGTATTGTCAATCCACAGTGAAGCAGAAAGGACTGCATCTCGGAAAACCTTTTCATTAAGCAAAGAAAATTGATACCAGTGCTTGGCTCAGCCTAACACTTTGTTCATGGAGCCGAGTGTGGATAATGGCAGGGTTTGTTTTCCTTTCATTCATTTCTCTATGCACAGTTATTTTGATTAGGAAGCATCCACCTTTCATTTTAGATGAACAATTCTAAAAACTTTCCCCCAACATTTATTATCTTGTATACACAATCAATGCTTGTGTAAAAAACAACATTAGAATGTAGTTCAGGAAAAAGTATTTTGGCTTACATGATTGAAGTCACGCAATCTCATTTTAGTTGATTTTTTCCCCCTGCATAGTAACTACAGTATCTTTTTTTTTTTTCTTTGTGGATTCTGTCAAAATAGGTATAGACCATGTTCATGAGTAATACTGTGCCTATGAGTATCTCATTACACGTGTGCATTAATGATGTTGTATTGGTTACACAGGGGCCTGTCTGGTTAGCTGCCTAGCCAGTGTGTGAAAGCACTAAGGGCTGAAGGGAGTAGGATGGTGATTTGACGGAAGGCATAATAAAATATCTTTGTAGTGGCATTCTGTGAGGATAACAGAAAGTAATTAATGCTAAGTCTGATTCATTAACTAGAAATCATTACTGTATATCAGCCTTGCAAATACCACTATCCCATTACCATGACAGACTGATGATGATGAGAAAGAGTTGATGGATGGGTGGGCTTTTGCATACCATCATCAAATCTAATACTTGCAAGAATGAGTGGTGAATCACTGCTACTCCTGTTGCTAGAAGATTTGCTCTCTCCATACTTTTTCTACTACCATTAAGCTTTTCTTAGTAGAGAGGAGGATCCTTCCCAAATCTTCTTTCTAGCCCTTCTAATTCCATGTGTTTTTCTTGCTTACCCTAAACCTTCTTTGTTTATAGGGATGTAATTAGGAGTAGCTCTTTCTCTCATGCTTATACTATCAAGAAATCTTCTTGGTTACAAAATAACTTATTTCAGGAGGCAGAGGAGAGAAAACATTTTACTTTGTTGTGTTGCAACACAGCACTGTTGCAGGTGGCTTTGGCAAGCTTTGATGTTGTAAGTAATGAAACATAAAATAAGAGGTCAAGGGCTTGGAATAGCACCGCTGCAGGTTAGGTGCAATATCACTTCTTTCTCTTCCCTTGTATAATTCATGAATAATTGTGAAGGAGTTTGTTGCTGGGCTTTCCCCTGGGATCTGTGCACTTCCCTCACACATCAGCTGCCAAGGGCTCAGGGCTCAGGCAGGAAGGCTACAGGCAGGCAGCAGAACTGGCCAGCTGTGGGTTGGAGCTACCTCCTTTCTTGTGGTCAGTTCATCTTGACTCCTTGATGGCATTTACTCAGCTGCAGTGTGGACTCCGCAACAGGTCCACCTGTTCTTCCACTTCTGCTGAACTGTCTTATTCTCTGGGGTTGAAACATTCTGTGGTCTGATGTTGGTGTCCTTTGATTTGGTGTATAGATAACCACAGTCCTGCATTGCTGTGAAAGTTGTTGTCCTCTGGATCAGGCTTGATCCAGTGCATATGAATACGAGGAATGAGTATGAACATAATGAATATGCATAGGAAGGATCTGTACTGATATAAAGTATAGCATGGTATACCATCACCAAAAGTAACAGTTCATTGTAACTGGAGGAAGTCATCCCAAACTTCTCAATGCATAAACTTTCTGGGATCTTGGTTTTTGGCAGCTTTTTCTAGCACTACATTTCCCCATTGTTTGCTACTCTTACTGCTTAACTGTCTCTAGATATAAATGGTTCTTTTCACCACAGTAACTGAACATCATGAATAAAATGAGATTGTAAATTCCTGTAAGGGACATCTAGCCCACATCCAAGTGCTATATAAATAATGATCCATCTAGAAGGAAGGTGCTAGAGAAATATGAAGCTGTTATCATGGTTACCTCCACAGTATGTACACCCAATATTGTGTGTAACTGCCACAAAACTGTTTAACAAGTCCCTTTTTGCAGAGCTCTAGAACAATTCCTCCCCAGACTAGCTTTCTTCTCTCCTGGCGCATTTATCAGTCTTTTGGACCACAATCATACCTTATGCTGTCAGGTTTATGGTTCTTTTCTACTATCACTCATAAGAAGTGTTATCCTTAGTCATAAGATTGCAGCTAAGAAAAAAATTAGTGCATCTAGCATTATTAGGAAGCCTGCGTGTCATCATCTATCTGTTCAGCATTTCCTTTGATTCCTCATTTGTGTCCTTTCACAAATCTAGGTTGCTGAGGAAAGATCTTTTTGGCAGAGAAGATTTTCATCCTTATCCGATATATTCATTTCAGGGAAGAAGTCTATTGTTCGTGTTATTTCCTTCTTTTTCTATATAAAGCATGAATCTGGTTGTGATACAGAAGTTTTGAGTGGGGGACTTTGCAATGGCTTTGTCCCTGGGCTGAGATGCAGAAAACAAAGGCCAGTGTTAGTGTTCCCAAGAATTCTCGTGTGAAGGTAAGGACTGCAGTAACCTGAAGGACAACAGCAGACATGGAACTGTGTCACAGCTGCAGTACAGGTACTTCTCTGATAGGCAAAGAGCATCACAAGAAAGAAAGATATAAGAAATATACAAATCTTGTCCCAAGAGGAGTAATAAAAAATTAGTACAATGGGTGTTGCTTTGGCTTTAATTTGATTTTGGGCTTTTCTTTAAAACTTGCAGGTTTTAATGACATTGAGTCCCTACTCATGTTCCCAGAACAATTTCTCCATGATTTTTCTGAATTTTTCTTACTAAAAGTATTTTTTAACTAGATCAAAACATCTTTGCTTTAACTTTGATTAAAATGCTAGATAGGAGAAAAATGTCAAAAACCCCCTCAAAAAGATAGTTAGTCTGTTTCAATATTTTAGTTGTGATTCTTTTCATCTCTAAGTGATCATCTTAAAAGCTTATTTCAATGATTGTTTAAGAAAAAAACTAAAGTACAATGCTGAAAAAAATTGCAGTTGTATTTATTTGCTAATTGAAGCTATGTTTTCTATTTTGGATTTAAAATGAACTCCCAAATTTATGGAGTATTCAGCAAATGAGAGAATTCTACCACCTCTTCAGAAATTCTCTCATAGGAAATGTGCTCTTAGACTGGACAACCTCACTGATGAAATTGGTATGAAACCAGTATCCAGTTATGGTCAAAGGCTGGTAAGATCTTAAAGAGTCTACGCTACACACCAAAAAAAGGTGCGACCTTGAAGAAGAATCCAGATCCTTTCCAGTAAGGTCTGGCCTAAACCACAATACCTTTCTTTGCTTTCACGGGCTTTTCCCATCCCCAATGTCTTACACTTTCACCTCATCTTGAAGCTGTCTGTGCTGAAGGAGGTGACATGGTCCATCCAACAATCCTTACCTAGCAGAGAGTTGGAAAGAGAGAGACTTGGCCATAGGGTGAAAATTTAATTTTCTCTCTTGGGTCCAAGAAAAGCAGCTTTCATGGCTGATGTCCCAGCTCTGAAATTGTGCAGGAGAGAAAGCAGCTTTGTCAAAGATTGACTAAAAAAACAAGTGGGGGAATGGGGAAAAAAAGATGTTAAAGTGTAGAAAATGTGGAATTTGCTGACTACCTCATTCTTGGAGAATGCTAGTTTCCTTTTGTGTTTTGGCCATTATATCATCAAAACCTGGCATGTTTTCCACTGCCTGCAGGGATTACCAGTACAACAAGTCTGTACCTGGAGGCCTGAACCATGCCTTAACTATTTAATGTTGTGCAATGATTAGGCCATATCTCTAGGCCCATTTACTCCATCAGATTAACACATCAGGCAAGAACACATACTTAGAGAGAAGTATATCCTGACAGATATAATCAAACACCATTTAAATCAAGGGAGACAACTGTGACATTAATCTACCCTGGTATAACAGCCCATTTAAATGAGTAGGAGGAGGGAGGTGGTACAAGTGAGGATAGATGGTGTGTTTAAGTAGAGAAATGAAATCTCTAGAATGACTTCAGTAGAGATAGTTTTGATTGAAGTCAAGTAGTAAAATGAACAAGTGAGACAGATAAATTTTTTTAAGCCAGAGACACTTCAGGTTAAAAAATGTGTGCGCATACCAGGGATCTGTAACCTGCTCAGACCCACAGAGATCTGTGGTCTTGATAAAGATAAATTAACAAACTGGAACAAAATGGCTCATATTCCTTCTGGAAGCCTAAAAATTGTTTTGTACCTTTTATAGATCATTCAGCATGAGCTTGAGTTAGTAGATTAAGGCCAACCAGATTATAAATAAGAGGATTTTTTCGAGGCTAGAGACCAGTCTACGTTGCCAGCTGTGAAGTAAGAGAAAAAGTGTAAGGCAGGTTCATAGATAAGAGTGAATTATTGAGGGTCTGCACAGAAGGTGAGGCTGAGAGTGCTGTTACTAATTAATGGGAGCAGCAATGCAAATAAATGCAATTGTGGAAATGCAGAAATGCAGTGGCATTGGTACCTTGCTCTGTGCAGTTTGTTGTATTTGAAAAAGGCAACAGAGCCTAGCTAGTGAAGGGGAATTTTTGCGGTATCACAGTCACGGCTTTGTGTACATGCTGTGAAAGTACTGCTCGAGGCTGCAGGGAGCACAGGGTCTCTCTGAGAAAAGGCTGTCAGAGAATTGATACAGAGCACTCTTACTCGTAGATGTTATCTGTGGGTATATTGCCTTAGCCTGGACTTCTGCAAAGTATCTGTCATTTCACTTTTATTCTTGTTGTGAGAATACTTCATTCATATAAAAAGTGGTTTTGGCTCACTGGATGACTTAAGTGAGGGAACCACCTGTAAGCAGAGAGAACTGATTGGCTGTGCTTTTGCCATTTCCCCAGAGCTCAGGCCCACTGATGTTCCTGAAATCATGTCACTTTGTTTTTTACATCCGACATGCAGCTAGCTATGAGTTACTAACTATACTTTCTCAGGATACTTGATGTGGTGTGTGCCCTCCTCCTGCCAGGACTCTGCAGCTCAGGACCCAGGTAAATCAGGCTTTTAAGAGACAAATGCCACATGGATCGTAAGTAGCCCTTCAAAGTTGCATAGAAAGCTAGGAGAGCTCTAGTATTGAAAGGTACTTGCTCTGCTGTTCTGGAATGGCTAATTAGCTGATGCAGATCTAGTCCAAAGTGCTATTAAGGAAATCAGACCTAGGAGGTAGGTATGAATATTGTGTAAGTCTCACCAGGAAGAACACTAAGACTAGACTGAGCTTGCTAGACAGAAATACTAAACTTTTTAATCATAGGGAGACATAAATAATCCTGAGATTACAGCCTTTCTATTAAAACCTTTTCTTTTCAAACTTAAAAATATACCCTGAAAATATAACTACAAAGAACTATTACATCTTAAAAATAATTTCTTGGATCAGACTGAAATCAGCCAAGGAAAAGCTTTTTTAATAAAGCACCTTACAATACAGAATTTTTTTTTGTCGAACACTTCCTTTGTTGGACTGTCTTCCTTTGACCTCAAAGAAGTTGGGACAAGAAGTTTATAGAGCTGAAGGCAGAGCGTTCATGAGCAGCAGATGAACCACGTTCTGTCACATATGTCCAACAGGATTCCTTGAAGCTGGACTCAGATGGGCCTTTCTATATCACTCTTCTGTTTCACTTTTCTCTCCTTTAGGGCAGGGACACTGTGATAGGAGAAAAACGTATCTCAGTAGGTCTACTCTCTTTATTAGGAGTTTCTTTCTCTAACATTTTCACTTGGATACATGCTACATTTTTTTGCTAACACGGACTATTTTGTCATGCCGAATAAGTTTTCCTACTCTTCATCTTCCAATGTGGGAATGTGGGCTAAACCTCAGAACAAAGGATATGATAAAAGACAGGCATAGCACTTTCATTAGGAGGACAGGAAGCTTTTGAAGTACACTCCTGAAGTCAGCAAACAAAAACTAGACAGCAAAGAGAGCTGCCTGTTACAATGTGCTGCAGAGATGAGACTAAACCCAAATGAAATATTATGCTTTTTAGTCACTGGTCCTGCTCCTGATTGATGAAAGGGATCCGATGACTTTCTCCTGAGTCAGAGTTTTCACTGCCCCTGAGAAAGGGATACATTGGTTATATAAATGGCAATTAATTGAAGTACCTTAGAGCCTGGGAAACTCCAGAGCAGAGAAACACAAGCCTTTGTAGGTGGCAAACAGAAGCTATCAATCAGAAAAAGTATAACTTTTTTTCTTCTAAGCTGCAATTGTTCCTGCTAATATATTTATTTCTGAAATCCTACATCCAGCTCCCAGAGGCTCAAAGATGATGTGCAATACCATTACAAAACCAAACTCACATTTGAAATGCACAGAACATAATAAGGATACCCTCATCAAACTAGAGCAACCACTCTTGCTATTTTGCCTGAAACTGTCTCTATATCCCAGATGAGAGCTCTTCCTCGCACTCATCTTCTAAAGATGTAAGACCTACTTTAAAGAATGACATTTCTGAGTATGGAGGGCAGAGCTATGAGAAGCCCTCAGGATATTGGAGTGGCTTCAGATTCCTCTGTCTACCAAGTTTGTTCAACCATGCTTTATCTACAGTCTATACAATTAATTATTGTGTGATAGATTAGTAACTCCCAAATAGGAAATCATGTTTTTTGCCACAGGCTGTAGCAGAAGTGCACAGGGTCTTATTCTGATATTGCTTTTGCTGATAAATCCTGAGAGCAACTCTGCTGAGTCTATGAGGCTGGCAAAGTCAATGCAAGAAGGATCTGATGGGGCACAGCAGCTAGCAAAGCCACCCATCACACTCATATCTGATTCAGCTGCTACAAATGTACAGACACACAGCCGTATGCTAGGTCTCAATTCTTTTGTTTAATGGGATGAAAAATAATAAGCATCCAGGGAAAAGCACAGCTCAAGATGACTGAAGCAGTCTGTCTAGTGAGATTCTGTAGCTATTGGTGTTTTAGCTTTGCTGTCCTTCACCCTTGCAGAACTGTTCCCTTTGAGCACATCTTTTGCCAGCCTCTACTGTACGAAGGTCTCAGGCTGACACATCCCCGTATCTCCATGCCATGCCCCACTGGGACTCCGAATGGCTGTGGGGCAGGAGCAGCCCTTCCTCTTACCCTGCTTTACTGTGGCACTAACTACAGTTGCAGCAGTAGGACTCACAGCCACTGCTTCTCTACAGAAGTGCATGTGCTAGCAAGAACTTTCATACAAACCAGGCAGCCCTTCCTTGCTTTTAAAAGTGGAAAAGCTGTTACTTTCCAAAAGCAGTTTACAAATCAATAGAAAAATACAAATGAGTGATGGCTACCTCTTAAAGCTCTTCTGTCTAGGTTGTTAAACAGGACAAGTTATATCAAGGATAGGAGAAGCTCTGCTGCTTTATGAAAGCAGAATTACCATACCAAAAGAGGGAGCTGTGCTTGTTGCATACAAATATTAGTGTTTTCTTTAAAATCTTGGGAAAATGCAACCCTAATCGCAAATCCACCCACTATTAGTATCCCAAAAACATAAAAGAATTGTGGATGAGCAACCCTTTGAGACACATCTTTGAGTGCTATATACTTAACCCAATTACTCCTAACAAAATAGATTTATTTGTACTGAATCTGAAAGTTGGAATCAAGCACAGTGTGTTTTTTTTTCTGGTGATGGTTTTGATAAAAGGTCAAGCTACATCAATACTGTGGCTGTGGTCTGAAGCACAGTCAGCCTATAATTTTGTCTTCCTCAGTAAAATCTCAATATGTTTAAATTTCTGCACATCCACTCTTGAAATTGTATCTCTACCAGAGGGTGGAAACCCATTGATTTCAGTGGGGTACCAGCAGTGCCTGTGTAGTTTTGTTACACTCATCTTTGTGTCAGCGTATGACCCTCATAATTTATAGGAGTGCTTTTTCAGCAAAAGCCCCATGCATTTGTATGCCATTTCCCTCCCTCTGTCTAGATCTCACCTTATTTATCAGTGCATTGCAATGATTTTAGCTGGCTGCAGAAACATTGCTGAATTCAGTAACTTGAGCAGATATTTTGCTAACAGACCACCCAGCTGTGCTTGAGTATTGTCTTCCATACATATGCTGCAGTTTGTGCTTACAGTATCTGACGTGACTGCCTTTTACTGTGCTTGGATCATATGTTCCTCTCTTCCATTTACTTTTGTCACTTTTTCCTCTTTACGATTTTCTGAAGTCAGCTGCGCACAATCTCTCTCCATCCACCTACTTAACATGAAAGGGCTCTTAGCTGAATAGCACATATTTAAGGTTCACTTTCCATAAATGTTCCTCAGGATTCTTTGGCAACCTGTGCAGACAAAAAACAATTATGCCAACAAACCTGTTTTCGGAACAGCTGTAGAAATTTGCAATCTGTCCTGGTTTCTGACACAGACTTCCCTTCTAAGGATGGAAAATTGCTCAGTGCTTATCTGTCTCAATTCTCCAGCTCTAAGGTGGGAATAATAACATTTCCTTTCCCCAGTGCTTTCTCTGTATATTTAGATTAGAAGCACAAAAGGGACAATGGCTGCTTGATTATGTCCTAGGGTAGCTGCTAACACACACAATTGCTTAACTTGGTTATTATTAATGTACATAAAAATAATGCTTTCAAATACAAAGGAAAAATAGTTATAAATTTGAAACTATTGATTTTTAGTATTTTCTAAAGTCTACTTAATAACAAATGAGGACTTCTTCCTTGCTGGTGTTTGTGTCATAGTGCTGTGTCATGTTAGTCCTGGTGCTAAGTCACTGTGTATGTCATGCATATCTTCAAAGAGTTTTTCCTAGGCTGCTCCTGATAATGGTGCAGTGCTGTGTAGCCCTCACGCCTGCAAATGAACAAGACCTTTCTTGTTTGTCAGCACATCTTTTAAATCCTTTTATATGGCTATTTAGAAAGAGAGCTTCACTGTAACTTACAGTTATAGTTGCAGACTAGGCCACTAGGTAGTCTATCATTCCTCGAATATTTCTATACTGCTTGTGTTTCTGTTTTGATATTTATGCATTCTGAATAGTGAGAACAGATGGTTGGGAGGCTATATTTCCTCCTGGTTGGGGGGGTGGGGGTGGGTGCAACGGAGAGAATAAAAGAGCGAACTCTTGGTTTAAAAAAGAAAATCTTCACTTGCACGTTCTCTGAAAAAATTTTCGATTTTTATATTCCAAAAAGGCATTGGTCATCTGAAAATGAACACTTTCTAACTTAAACATGGTTTTTCTTGTGGAGAAGTCTGCTTTGGTAAAAATCTTTTTCCTTCAGAAAGAAAATATGACCATTTCTATAACAGTGTGCACATCTATGATTTTCTGTCACATAACCATAGTGCTGTTAATACAGACAGGGCTCTGGGTCACTTGGAATCACTCAGCTGCCAAATATTGTACACTGAGTGTAGGGAAATACAAACATCTATTTCTCTGGTAGTTTTCTATACTTTTCTATCTCAAGAAATATGTGAAGTGTTGGTAATTTAAAAAGTAGTCAGAAAGCCTCTTAGCCCAAGATTCATACTTTTAGTTTCTGTATTATTGGGAGGTTAGTGTTTTGTGTCTGAAGCTGTTCAGATGAGTACTAAATTCTCCTAAATTTTCCTCTGGTTTTGAAAGTGTGACTAGCGGCCACTTAATCTCCTTTATTCCTGTTAACAGTCTGCAGTATATCTAATTTGCTGGATTTCTAAGATACTTGCTTAGTTTTTAACAAACTTTGAGGTATAGGTTAACTGATGTCTTTATAGAGTACTTGACTACAATCTGCTGAGCTAAAATTTGTGGCTCATCTGTGCCTTTTCTCTTCATATCATAAGCAATTCACCATTTTTATGATTTTACCCCTAACCTGACCCTGGGGGGAGGAAAAAGTCCATAGATCACCTTGCAGTCTGAGCCTTGTGCCTGGCAAGGTACTTTTCCTGTTAATTACCAAAGCTGTTAATTCTGTTGTCAGGTTTGACAGTTGAGAGAAAGTGGCTATAAATGTCTGTTTCCTACAAGTGGAGTGAAGAGTTAAGGGCAGGGTTGTACAAGGATGAAACACAATTTTGAAAGCATTTCTGCTTTTCTCACTGTAAAATTGCAAGATTTCAGCAATATTCTGTTTCCAAAGGAAAGATCAGCTCTATTTACTAAGTACCCCTGCAGGAATAGTGACCTGCGTCGTGAGGGCCTTGCTGCAGTTTTGAACAGGTTATTTACTGAAATATTACTTCAGAAACAATGCACGGTAACTTAAAACAAATGTATGGTAACAACCCAGCAGTCCTCGCAAACAAGAGTAACTGCATGGTTATCTTGTGGCAATACCACTGCTTTATCTTGTGGTAAAATGACAATTTTAGCCAGCACTGCAAGTAGTAAATTTAATCCAGGGCTACCTCCATGCTCAACACTAAATTCTGTGTTTGACTGAAATACCTTTGCCCCTGCAGATTGCTTAGCAGAAATGTGAGTGTCCATCTCGAGATCCAGATACACTGTGGTGTTTCATGCTAGGTAGGAGTCAGCGTCATGAACAAGGTGGCCTTCTATCGCTGTGGTCTCTGGTATCATACACTAAGCCCCTTACCTTTCAATGGTTTCCAAATCTGGTATCAGCATCTTAGTTTACATCTCATACACACAAAGAGGTAATGACAGTAGGATTAAGGAATAAGTCTGCTCGTCTGTGTGTCATAAGCATCAATCTATTAAAGAAAAAGGAAATGCTCTCTTAGCTCAATGGACTGGGATTTTGGAAGAGGTAAAGAAGTTTGTCACCACAGTTTGCCTGGGGACAGTACTGAAACTCTTGTCACTGGAGGGTTTTAGGAATATTCATAAGCATCTCTGCTCTTCCCTACAAGTGATCTGTGTTGGGAAGCTGTGGATTTTTGACCTGTCAAGATTGATGCAGCTTTGGATATGCTTGGCAAAGTCCAAGGATATCTACTGGTTTCCCAGTTCTGCAAGAAGTTGGCTACTTCCTTCTGTTCCAAATGTGTTGTAACCTATAAATGTGACTGCTACAATTCAGCTCCCAGGTCAACACAGGTATGCATCAAAGTCTTTCTGATTATGTTTA
The DNA here is from genome assembly GCF_017639655.2 of Falco naumanni. Taxonomy (NCBI): domain Eukaryota; kingdom Metazoa; phylum Chordata; class Aves; order Falconiformes; family Falconidae; genus Falco; species Falco naumanni. Next base: position 21,920,269 of record NC_054066.1, read on the forward strand.
GATTATTTTTTTTTTTAACAAATTACTTCCTTTGCTGCCCCTCAAGCACATCAGTCTTTGAAATTACAAGTCTTCTCAAGCACAGTTAGTGAGCTTTCTTCAAGAATAGTGCTGATCTGGCTCTTGATCATCAAAAAGCCTCTGAAAAACTCAATTTAGCCTTCCTAAAGAATCTGGACATCTTCAAATACTTTAAAGTATATTAAGTATTCATTTGTTTTTTGCATACAGAAAAAGTGGAGGTGATAAGTATCTTACAGAAGCCTATGGCTTTTAGTGCTTATCTGGGAGGTTTAAAATATTGTGCTAGCGTCTGGTTCCACTTCTCTGGGGCAGGTGTTCTCTCCACAAGTTATTTTCTACTGATAACTTGTTATTCTCTGAGTATACTTGCCTTAGCTTTTAGCAAGCAGCACACTGTTAATGGAGCAGAGAGATGCAATCAAGAAAATCTTGTCAGTAGGGCTGGAGCCTGATTTTTCAGCTTCAGCTTTCTGCAAGCAACTGGGGCTTCCTGTCCACATGGGACAAGTATTTACGGTGAAAATTTTCCAGTCTTGTTTGATTATTTTTGTTTGTATAAGGCTGGATGAGATTATTATGGAAAAACTTAGGCTCTGAACTTCACAATAGGAATTTAGCATGAAAATGTTTATTTTTCCTCGTGAAAAGATTTTTTTATTTTTTCAGTTTCCTTTTGCATCCTCAGTTAAACCCTGCCCTGAGGGGTCTTTACAACCATTGATAACTGTGACAGCTCTCTGTTGCTGTTTCTTCCTGACTTTCAGTATCTTGCCTAACTCTAGGAGTTAATTCTCTGAGGAGGGGAAGATCTATTGCTTTTCAAAACAGAGTCTCCTCTGAGGCTTGAAGGAGCTACCATAACTGAAAATAATGCTATTGTGTGGATGTCCTCAAACCTGTAAAGGTCCTTTGCATTTTTCCAGGAAAAGATGATGAAAAGCTTGGTATTTTTCCCCTGGTGATATTCCACTTTGAAGATGTATTTATCTGAATATTGACTGAAAAGCAGAGCACAAGATCTCAAAGTCAAGCTACTCTGAACAGCAAAGCTCCTGTGAACCACTTGGAGCTAAATCCATGGTGTTTTTCTTAACCTTGCTACAGAGGGCGAGGAGAGCTGGGAAGCCTGTTACACTCCTCTTGCTGCCTCTGGGCATAGCCGCATTCCACCTTAGCTGTCAGCTTATCTCTGTGAAACAGAGATACTGCAGATTTTTTTCCTTTTTAAAATTAAGGTTGTTCATCTATTTAAGTCTTTTATCCCCCTACTGATAACTGGGATAACAAAGCCTGTAGATGTTGTCTCTCTCAATACACACTTTAATACATTTGACCTACTTGTCATATTCTTGGCATCATAGTCTGTGTGTTTTAACAAGACTGCTTGGGAAATGAGCTAATAACACATTTGCGTAGATACAGTGTATTTACACAACTGCGTGGTATGCTTTAGAAGCATGGAGAGTAGCTCTGTAGTCTATTGCTTGAAATGTACATCACAGCAGGGCTGGACCTATTTAAAAATCACCAGAGGTCTTGCTAGTTAACTTCCCTTTCATGTAATAGAAAAAAAGGTTGAATGAGTCATGTGAAGCCAGCCATGAGATTAATATAGACAAAGATGTCATATCCTCATGCATGCAGCTGTGAATGGCATATCTACTTTGCCATCTGCAGATTAAATGGACATAGTGTCTCAGTGGCTGCTGCAGGGCTTGGTATAACTCAGTTATCATCAGGCAGATTTCCTGTTGCCTAATACCCAAACACAATAGTTGTTCAGCGTCAGACTTTGGTTTCTGGAGTAGTTTCAAAACCCGCCAGCCACAGTATGTAGTTTTATAACAACACCACCGTTAACTAATTGCACTCACTTGCAGAATTATGAAACCCAAGAGGATAATTTGGTGCATCATGAGTATATCTTTGTGAATTTTTCATAGGCAGTTTATATTTTAGCTGATACTTAAAATGAGAATATTTTCCTGCAGATCTGTTTGCTCTAATTTTTTTCCTCCTGGTAATTTGGGGCTTTCTTTTCTAACAATTAGAAAAACAACATTCTGTTTAATTACAATATTTACAGAAACAGCTTTCTTCCATATTGCAAGTTGTAACAAGTTTTATGTCAATTAACCTCTACATTTGCAAAGACACATCTGTATTGACCTTTAAGTATCATTCATTCCTTTTGCAAATTGGACAGTTGAATGCGAGTGCTTGATTTATAAAAAGCATTTAAGGACATATTACGTTAAGCATGCAATAAATCTTGATAGGAAAATACCATAAGTCCCTCAAATTATTCTGGTATTCTGGTCACGGCTGATATCACTAAGCGAGTTTATCCAGAATCTTCATCAAAACTTATTTGTGAGTTCATTCCAAAAGGCCAAAGCTGAGAGAAAATGTGTGCTCTTCATACTGAAATCTTTGATGCAGTCATGTAATTCCCATTTACTTCAGTGAGTCACCCATGTGCCCAGAGATGAGAATTCTCCCTTGTTAGGGCCTTAAAGATTTCCATGGGAGTTTGCTTCCTTGAATATTTTATTTTCAGCTTTGTTATGGTAAAATGATTTTTCTGACATTTCGCTGATCACAAAGCAGCTGGCCCCATAAAAAAATAAAGCGCACACACAAAGAAACAAATGACTGGGTGTCTAGGGGAAAATGTGAGTTCTGCGTCTGAGCTGCAACAGATTGTCATCATTAAAACAAAGCATCAGCAAATGCTGGAATGATGGGCATTAAAGAGTGGAAGCATTTTCTCAGGTTGAAAGACAAAAGAAAGGTAGTACTTTAATTAAGACATTGTTCATTTATGGTGTATTACCTAGCTCTGATCCATTTTAAAAATTCTAAAATAATGGTGTTAAGTACAAAGAAGATAACAGATAGAAACACTGTAAAGTACACTTGATTTAACTGTACAAATCACATTGTCCCTTATTGCAGGTCTAAACGTACCAATGCACAGATCTGCCAAAACTGGAACACATAAAATCCAAAAATATAGATACATGTCCATGTCAGGGGATTTCTGACAGAGAACTGTTGAAATCCAAATTTAAAACTGCAATAGAACTAACCCCAGACGCAGCTATTTTCTACTATGATCTCTCTTCCTTCTATGTAGTGTATTTATAGCAGAAGATGGTCCTTATTCTTCATCCTCACAGAACCCCTTTGCCAGTTCCCACAAGGGTCTTTGCTTCTAAGAGACCAGACAGGTAAACGATTGAGGAATCTGTAATTAGGTGCTGGAAGGAGACATGGGAAGGACCTGGCCTCCTTGTCGTATCAGTTCCATCACTGGAGGAAGAGAAGGAGCTCTACCAATTTCAAATACTTTTCGTGTCACGGGGCAAAAGACCTAGGCAAAAGAAATGGCCTGTGAAGGAAAAAAAAACAACCCAGCCAATGGTATTCGGTGGGGAACTGGTTCACTCCCTGCCCTCTTCCCCGAGTTTTTTATTAAATGCCGTCACTTCTGAGTTTTCCATTTGTTTTCTATTTCTATTTAATTTCTTGATTTATTTGTTTCAGCTTATCTATATTGCATGAGTCATCATGCTGTTAAAGACCCTTATTAAGGAAAATGAATAATCTCCTTGAAGTTACTTGTATGTGTCTCTGTTCCCTCCACTTATGGATGTTTTCTCCCTGGTTATTGGAAATTAAAGGCCAGAAAATGGGTTTGGCTTGGAATGTTCATTGGAATTTTTTTTTTTGAGGTTTCCCTTAAAAGCTTTTTAATCAAAAGCTGGAACTAAAACCCAGATGACTTTTACGTTTTCCAAAGGAATAGGTCAGCACTCTGGGTTTATATCAAATGTTACATTTTCGGAAACAAAAAATTGTAACCTCAAGTTGAACAAAAATGTTCTTAGGCAGACAGCATCCTGGCTGCTGGCCCAGGCAGCTGCATTGTTTCTCCCAGGGCCAGGTTTCTGGGAAGTCAGAAGTGATGCAGAATCTAGAAACCAAGACTTCAGAGCAGAGCAATGATGGAAATGAATGTGCTGTTGTACAGGGATGATTTCCTTGGTGCTTTTTCAGTAGCTTTCCTGTACTTGTTTTCATTCCGCTTCCCTCCTTCCCATTCACTCTTTCCTTATTCTTCCCTTTTCCCTTGCCTCTCACCACTCACTTCCCTGTCCTCTCCTCACCTTGTTGCTTTCACTCTTCTTGTGCCTTTGTCTTTGCAGTGACACACTAACATGACCTATTAGTGGCAAGACTTTGCAGGGGCATGTTCCACGAAGAAAGTCAAGATGGGTTTCAAGGCAGGCTCAGTGTGTTATTTCTTCTACATGACAAGAGGAACTGGGTCCATTCCTCAAAATACACTTACTTGTTCATCATGTGTTTGCTTAGCCGGTGCCTCACAAAGCCAATGTGAGTTTTCGTTTGTAGTGGTTCATTAAGAGGGACCTTTCAAGTCTTGGAGTGGTCTTGTGGCCTCTCAGAACTTCCCCCTTTCTCTATAGCCAGCTATCAGAGAGGAGTCTTTGGTTTTTTTTTTTAAGTTCTTGTTGACTACTCTGTATTTGCGTTATCAGCTGAGGAGAAGAAATGTGATGTATGTGTCTGATCAAATATTTAGACTTAATACTAGCAGCTCACAAGATACATAAACCATAATTTATTTCTGTTTACAGCACTTCTGCTGGAAGTAACCTGCTAATCTACCTAATATATGTAAGAAAATGCAGACATGCTAAGATTTTTTTTTTTTATTACGACTATCAATCTTCAGTGCAATAGTATGAAGCAACAAGAAATGGACTTTTCCAGGAACTAGGTGTTCTATTTATTAAAGACAATGCCTCATGTTATCCTTCAGAGCCCTGTACACAGCACTGGGTGACCTTTTTTTTGAAGAAACTCAACTGGGTGATGTAGTTTTCCTGCAGGCTTTAGATGTAAGATTTTGTCACTTTTCCAGATGAAGTTGCATTAGCTCCTATACTCATGCATCACTGACTGAGACATCCTGTGGCATCCAAGCACAGCTGGACAAACAGAGTTGCCTGGGGCCAGTGGAGGAGCAATATTCACAAAAGAGTCCTTTCCGCAGGCCTGATGCTCAAGGGAGCATGTCTCAGGGATGAGCCTGGGACTAAATTTCTAAATTTCAGGGGGGTAAAAATCAGAGTGACCTTAGGTCTTTTGGCTTCATGACAGCCAACCCCACATCTCACCTGCAGCCAGGTCATCAAGGCAAAAATGATCTTTCCTATTGTCTTTCTCTCTCTGCTTCCAGTGACCAGCAAACCTAAAAAAAAATAAATAAATATTGTTTTGTGACCATATTTAGCTTTCAGCTCACTTTCACTCCAGCCTTGGACCAAGGATTTATAACCCCAAAGCTGATCAGTGTTTATTCCCACTTGCAACTCTTGTGTTTTTTGGGTTTTTTTAAAAAAGCATCTTCTTTTTGGAACATTACCTTTTTCTCTGGAGTTTTCTTCCCACTTGTTATCTCTAGGTGGGTGTGGTTTAGCCCTGCCTCTTCCCGTTACGCTTTTGCGTGCATTGTGGCAGTGGCATTAGCAAGGTGTGTTTTTGTGCTTAGACACAGTGCACATGGGTATTCACAGGGCAAACTTTAGAAAATGAGATCTAGCTTTTCCTCTCTTCCATTTGATATGGAAACTGATGCTCTGGTGACTTCTTGAAGCAAGAAATCTGACAAGGCAGACCCAAGGGAGCAGTTTAACCCCCAAAGCTGGCAGGGAGGCAGGCTCAGAAGTGGGGTCTGCACCCTACACTTCTAACTGACAGTTTGAGCTTTCACAGCCATGATATAAATAGGTGTTCTAGGCTAGAACTGGAAATGTAAATGGACCCCAAGGTAAAGGAGATGGGCAATACCAGCATGCTTGTCTGTCTGAAGTCTGCTACACATTTTTAAGTTAACCAGATGCCCTGCACTTGGCTTCAGTGTAAAAGATCAAAAAATAAATCCTATTAATACTTTTATTTAAACTCGTCAGTCAAATTTGAGTGGGCTGAGAAGCCATAAGCACTCAGGTTTGCCCAGGATTACCCCTGGCATAAATTATGTGTACGTATCAGAGGTACGAGAATATCAAGTGAGTTCATTTAAATTAATGTTATTAAAACAAATGGAAAATTGATTTTTGGTAAGAGGGCTTGATTTACCCTAGCTTAACTCCATTGACTTTGGTGGATTTGCTCTTACTTCACTTTAGTATAAATCAGAGGAACACAAAGTCCAAGGAGTGTAAACACTAAGACCAAATGCAATATTTACTGTCTCATGTCTTATTACGTTCAAAGTTAGTAGAAAATGCATTTCTTCTGATTTATTCTACTGTAATACAGACAGTGGCCAGGAACAGCAGAAGTAATGATTATCTGTTTATTGCAGTGTTTGGCCTTAATAACAAATATCCTGCTAACACAAACATAATTACAAATTCAAATTGAACTTATATTTAAGATACTTATAAAGCAACAAGCAGAGCTCAGGTATTGACCATTCACAGACAGAACTGGTTTCCAGTCTCCTGGTTCAGCTCTGTGCTAAGGTCTGAAGTCACTCATGTACCTGACTGGAGTCTGTTCTCCCCCTTGTTTGAAGTGCTCCATGAGTGAAAAATTAATGGACTTTCTTTTGTTTGCTTTTGTGATGAGGAGGAAGCACTTCCATTAATGACACTAAGAATAGGATTTACTGTAACTTGGCCTCAGATGGTATTTGTGGTTCCCACACATCCTGTAACAATATGCTTTCTAAACTTAAACGGATATTGCCACACTGACTGTTATAGAAAAGCAGAAGGAAGATGATGAAGCAGCTCCTCCAAGCTAGTTTTTTTTCTGAGGCAAATTTATTGGCCTAGTGTTCAACACCTTGGCAAGGGAAAAAAAAAAAACAAACCTCTGACATGAAAGCGAGACAGGTTGTGAGTGTATTTTACCAGTGTGTCTGTAGTGGGGTGATTTCCTGCAATTAATTATGAATGTGAGGGGTAAAGTAGAAAAACAGATTTCTACAGCTGTTTTTTCACTCTTGCATGGTAGTATTATCTGACAAGGCCACAAATACCATATTCAGTTCCACCTTTCCCATTCTTTGGTGAATCCTCTCCTCCTTTTCATCAATTCCCCCCACAGCTGCATCCTCTAGCAACATTCTACTGATCGCTTTGCACACAACCCCCTCAGTCAATGCTCCTCTGGGGTAGCTCCGTCACTGATTGATGAATTGGTAGTGTTCAGCTCCAGCTGGCAATCAGCTGCCTCTGCTCCTTGACCTCTTGCCCGAGGCTGCCTGTAGACCCGTCAATCATGGAAATATTTTTTGTGAAGTCAACTCTTTAAGCAATTATGGATCTATATGTAGACAGCCAGCACATGGTGCTTGGGCCAGCTAAAACTTCTCTTACCCATTACAAGCCTCTGAGTAAGCCAGTCCTGCGTAGAATAGATAAATACCAGCCATCCATCATCCCCTGTATGGTTTAGGAGTGTAATTTCATGAGCTGCCTGTGTGGGAGAGAAGTGTGAGAAGATGCTGCGTCAGTGTGTGGGCTGCACAAGGGACAAAGAGGTGACTTAAAATTTATACTGGAGATAGAGAGTGAATAATAATGTGCCCACCACGGACCTTTCTTCAGAAGAAATATGCAAATGAAAAGTCATTTGAATGATGGATTTAACTACCAGCTGAAATTAAAGCCAGGAAGCTGAGGTGTGAGGTAGTCCTCTGGAAAGATATGGTAGCAAACAGGCACGCACCACATTGTGTGTGTGTGAGGGGGGGGGGGCACGGGCAATGATGTGGGATGTAAAGTTTGGAAAGATAAAGTTTCTGTGTACCTGCTAAGTTTTTTTTCTTTCTTTCCGCTGTGGTGCTTGCCCATAATTAATGGAACCACCAGGAGACTGAAGTGACTTGATGTTCCAGACGTGATATCTGGAGTCCTAGGAGATTTCTCAAATTAATTCAGACCAGAATACTGTATCCACAGGGCTGTGGGAAAGGGATGGAGTTTGTGCCTTGGACCTTAGAGACAGATGGATATGAACCAGACCACCAGATCAGACCCTTCAGGTTTTGGAGGCATGGTAAATAGGGCTCATATCCAAATTATATTTGCTCAAAAAAACCCAAACAAACAAACAAACAAAAGTTTAACATACATGCATGAAACAGAAAATAAACTGCTAGGAAAACAGAGACTATATTTGAGCTGATGGAATGATCTGTCCCGATGTGATATTTGTCAGCTGTGATCCCCTGAATTCACTTACGCAATTCTCCAGCATTCATCAGTCAGGCTGAAACAGGTTTTTAGCAATAAAGAGAAGACTTTCTTCAAAGAAAGGCTTTCTTCATGCACATGATCTGGAGAAGAGCATTCCTTTATTTTTCCTGTTGCCATTTGGAGTGAGTAGGATGTAATCTTTTCTCTTTTATCCCTTCTTATGCGTCTTCCTGCTTGAAATCCTTACAACTGCAAAGTCAGTTCAGTGAAAAACATCTCTCTCCCTTCCCCTTCCTTCATTTCCTAAGAAAATAGATACTTTGAAAGGCATGAAATATAATGCCAAGTGCTGCCTTCCTAAAGAATGTCTAAAATTCCTGCGAGACAATGCATTGTTTCAAAACAAAGCTATTTCAGGCAATTCTATCCTTGTATGTACAACGCTATTCATCTGAAAGACTTTTTTTCAGCACAAATATTCTTGCTCTGGGGTTTTATCTTCTAGAAAGAAAAAAGAAAGTGTTTTGGAAGATCAGTTTCATATTGTTACAATTTAAAATAAAACAAACAAAAACAGATTCTGCAGAAGTTCAAACCAACTGCCATTCTTGCTGTCCGTGTCTAGTCAAAGCCAGCACGATCCCTGTGGAACATCTTTTACAAGTGTTATTTATTTGACAGTCAGCCTCTGGTGGGTGTTTTGTCAAATTTTAGCAAGAATCCTGTGCCATGCTTAACTTTTAAAGGAAGAGTGTAGTGGGTTTGTTTTTAAACACTTTAGATCTTGGTGTGGTGGGAGCTACCCCCAAAACTGCTAAATGTGTCCATGTCCCTGTCTCTGTGTCAGCTTTCCCAGGGTATTGGCACTGTGTTTATTGCTGTTTGGTGTGGCTAGCAGGAGAGAGAACCAAAGTACTGGCCTGTTGAAAGCCATTTTCTACCAGCGAAGATGTGGCCTACAGATTTTTATGAACTTTGATTCACAAAGTCACAGAGCTGGAAGGTTATGAACTCTGTAGAAGGGCTGTCATTTCCAAAGGAAATATTTTGTAGAAGGCAGGTAGGTTTTGGCCAAGTAGAGAACATCAGCTGCTGTTTTATGCATGCCTCCCACCAGGCTGGTGCCCCAGCCCCTGCCCGGCTCTGGACACGCTCCAGCCCCTCAGGGTCCCTCCTGCGCTGAGGGGCCCAACACTGAGCCCAGGGTGCGAGGGGCGGCCCCACCAGTGCCCAGCACAGGGGGACGGGCACTGCCCCGCTCCTGCTGGCCACGCTGCTGCTGGCACGAGCCAGGATGCTGTTGGCCTCCTTGGCCACCTGGCACCCTGGGGGTCACGTTCAGCCGGCCGTCAGCCGCCCCCCCAGCCTTTTCCCGCCAGGCAGTTCCCAGCCCCTGCCAGGGGCTGGTGTGACCCACGGGCAGGACCCGGCACTGAGCCTTGGTGACCCTCCTGCCATCGTCCCCTCTGCCCGGCCTGCCCCGCTCCCCCTGCAGAGCCTCCCACCCCCCAGCAGATGAGGTGTCATCTGCAAACTTACTGAGGGTGCACTCGATCCCCTTGTCCAGATCATTGATAAAGATGTTAAACAGATCCAACCCCAGTACTAAGCCCTGGGGAACACCACTTGTGACTGGCCGCCAAAATTAGAGCCAAATTAAAATATAGCTGAGATATTTCTAAATAAAACTGTCAATGAAGATAAAAAGTTTTTATTTTGACAGTAAAGCAAATGATTTTTTCCACTCTGTTGAGGTTTTGTAATGGTGCAGTATATCTGGTTGACTTATGGCACACTAGTGACAGATTAACAGCTGCAGGAGAGACAATTGCTCTGAGAATCACTCTCGAGCAACTGAAGCTGAAGGCCTGTGGGCAGGGGCTGGATTTGGAGGCAAAAATGGGTGGAGGATTTATGCAAGGCTGCACATCAGTAACAGAGAAAACAAATTAAGAAAAGCACTTACAGATGTGGGAAGTGGTTCCTAGGGTGGGGGAAGCCCCACACTGGAGGTTATGTCTTCACACTGCAGGAACTGAGGTGCAGCAGCAAAGTAACTGAGCTTGGGTATTTTCTGTAGGTTAGAGGAGGTGTGCATCAGCAGCAGTGAAAATTGCTGGGGATATTAAATAGGTTAAGCGAGAATTTTGATCTGCTGCAAGTTTTTAATGCATTGCTAACATGTTCATCCAGCACAAATATCCCCGCAACCAGCCTGAAATAGCTATTTCCTTGGGTGTTTCCCTGAAATATTCACATGGACAGGAAAGGTCACACTAGAGGAATTTTTCTCTTCTCGCCACCCAAAACTGAAGACCTTGTTTTTACTTTGGGAGAAGTGTCTCAGAGTTCAGCTATCCCCATGGTCTGGCATGTTGAGGAGTCCTGCTGTGGTGGGTAAATGCTGAACTGTCCTGCTGCATTCAGGGTTGCCACATTTCCTCCTGGGGAGACATGAAATGAAGAGAAGGCTTTGGAAAGTTGCCTCCTTGGTGGAAACACCCATTGAATTCAAAATTCACTCTAAATAGCTCACTAAACTACTATTATTTTATCAGTCTGAAATAGTGCTAGGTGGTTTGTGTTTGGAATTTGTGTTAGTTGTTGCATACAAGGCAACAGAACGGTTTGAATATCATGATTTGACATGGATCAAGCATTCCCCTGCTTGCTACCTTCATTGTAAGATGATGGCAGTGGTGGCTGCACATTTTATCTGATGCTCTTTGTTGTACACAAAGAGGGTCTGGAGTGTTGCAGCTGCAGAAGCTGTTTGTTGCCTCTCTGGAGAGAAAGGGACTATGAATCCTTGAGCCATAACTCATTCTCAAGTCTCCAAATGTGCTGAAGCTACTCCCTTCATTGTACAGTGCCCTTTTATAACCTTGTCCAAGGACAGGGACTACTGGCAGCTGTACCAAGTCCCCTACTCCTTAGTTCTCGAGTCCTGAATTTTACCACCTCTAGCAAAAAACGTGCATTTAGCTTTTCAAAAGTACCATAACTTGGAGATCCTTGGATGCCTCCAAAATTAGTCTGTGATAAAGTGAATTCACTTGGAGATATCTTCAACATTTAATTAGACTAGTTATTCTGGCAGGGAGGAGGAAGGAAAAAAAAGCAGAATGCTTAGAGAAGAACAGCTTTTCCTTGGGTTGTGACATCTGAATAATTTAAAGAGGTTTTGAGAACTATGCTTTATTTTAATTAGTTTCTGAATCAATTTCTGCTTTGCCTATTCTTTCTCCCCCCTCTTTGTACTGTTTATTTTTGATGACATCTGCAATCCTCAAAAAAAAAAAGAAAAAGGAAGCAAATTAACTTGGTTCAAGCCACGTCAGCACATCCCTTGGAAGATCACAGCAGTCAGCTGTAAAGAATGGGCTTATGGTGAAAGAAAATGAGGAGCTCAGAGGGCTGAAAATGTACTTACCTATTTATTACATATATCTTTATTAGTTTTGTATCATACCAAAAAGTGTTCTTGGCATTTCATAGATGGGCACAAAGGACGTGAGGTGGACTGCTGTGGCACTCTTTTATCAAGGCCACTTTGCATTTACATCTGCCAAACCCAGAACAAAGTCTATCCTTTGACAAATTCTGATTCTAAATAGGCACAGTCCAGGAAAGCAATGGGGGAAGAAACAAGCTGTGTGGCTGTGATTAAGGAACATCACATTAGTTTCAGAACTCTTTTGCTTATTGCAGACCCCTGCTCTGTGATGCTCTGTGCTTTGCCAGCAGTCTTTCTTCTTGTGTCCGGTTCCCACCAAGCAGCAGGTGAAGGGTAACCTCTGTAGAGACAGTCTGCCCACATAACCAAAGGATGGGCCTAAGGAGACCGAAGGAAGTCAGAGTGAAGGAGGTGATTCCCACAAAGATCTTAAGCAGAGATGTGAGAAGGAAGAGATCCAGCAACCCGAAGCTGAAGGAAACAGATCTGATCAACTGATTGCTCTTGATGACAGTATCACTTGGCTACAGCTACTTGTCTTTTCAAGTAAGATGATTGTCCCTGTTGGACATGGACAATGCTATTTGCAAACTTAGTTGCTGATACAAAAAGCTACTCTTTATGGGTGCAAGGAAAGAGGAGCTATGACTCCCTTGTCATAAACCTGGGGGCTACAGAAGTTGATAGAAAGATATATGTATCTTTGACCTATCATTGCTAGTCCACATTCAACATCAATAATCCTGTGTGCTTCCTGGAAAGGTAGGATGTCTATGAAGTAAAACAACATGAAATACAGTTGTAATGTTAAGATAATTTTGAATGAAAAATGAAAAAAATTGCCTTAACTGATAAATTTTGCAAATTAATATAAGCCTCAGCTAATATTTCAGTAAGAAAGAAAAGCGCCAAGCAACCTGTCACAAAAAAAGACAGAATGACTGAAATGTTTCATTTCAATATTTGTCACAATAAGTTTTGAATTTTTCATTTGAAGTGAACCTTTTTGGTTTTGAAATGCCTGTCCTCCCTCCTTTTTTCAGAAAGCTCAAAGTGAATCATACATTTTTTTACCCCCAAACAATATTTATTTTCAACCTTTTGTAAATGTCGGGCAAGCCAGAAAAAAAAAAAAAAGTTATTTGTGCAACTGTGTGAGAGATGTGGTTTCTGAACAGACTGTGTTGTGATGAGGTCCTGAACACTGACTCACTCGTTCTGATCTGAGTTCAATAAATGGTACGCATAAGGTGGGTGATGGAGGTAATTCTGTTATCATGTCATTCTGTCCTGCCAATCCTCTCCTAAGCATTATCAACTAATGTGTGACAGGTAGAAAGTGGATTATAGGCCAGTCTGTCTGATATAGCTAAGCTGAATCCATCAAACATATATCACTCAGAATCTCAAATTGGACTTCACTCAGTCTGTGAAGTTACAGATAAGTAATTTGTCACGTTTTGCTAACACCTTTCCTCTGCTTGGTGTGTCCCTTGTGGTCCCATATTGCGATTCAGCATGCTCATTTTAGCTGTGTTTCCAGGGTGTAATATGGAAATTACTAGGCATTATGAAAAGGTCATCTCTGTTAGACTCACAGAGTAAGTAGGAAGAATGGAGTTGCTCTTAAGATATTAATCATCTGTCATTATGTCTTATTAATCATCCCAAGCAAATCTTGGATGGCAGTTCATTAGAGACCACATGTCCTACAACTATCTGTGATAGGTGCCATTTTTACTGTATCTTTTCTTTCTGACTTTTTCATGATGTTACTAATTGAGATTCTTATTGTGGCATTTTGATTATTGCAAATATAAAATACATGCAAACATGTTACCTCTATTAGGAAAAGCTGTGTAGAAGAGTGAGAGCCTTAGTGAGCAGCAGGGCTGTCTGGATGGGTAAGGACCTATGTGCACAGTTCACTGCTGAAATCAAACTCAACAGTTCAACAAGATTCAAGAGATCCAAAGCATTGTCAGTATGAGAGAAATACATGGTGTCAAAAAAGTTTGACATGCTTGGTCTAAAGGAGGAATTAGACAGCATAATAATGGAAGTATTTAACTCCCTAGTACAGCCCAGTCTGCTGTTCACATCAGAGGTGCAGCTTTTGTAACAGCTTTCTCTGAAAGAACTGCTGATGCCAAAATGGGGTTTTGCGCAGGTGGACTGGGTAGGGTAAGCCCTTCCAGAGGAGTTTGACTGAAGTCACGTTCCTTGTTTCTGGCTTCACAAGCAAATCACAAATAACAAATTGGAGTGGGAAGCAACTGAAATAGTAAACTTATTCCTGCAGACCTGAGGAACCAACATGCACTTCAACACTTCAAAACATCCCTTCAGAAGGAACAGGTAGATCCTGCCACTTCAGAAGGATTGAAGATTTAAATGGGCTAGGCTGAAATGGGCACTGGAAAATAGCCAGCATTCAGGAGTTATTCACTTACTAATTTGGAGATTAGAAAAAAAAATATCTTGGTGCCTTCTTAATATTTGTTTTCACACCTCAGATGTGAAAGTTTAAGAGTTTCTTTTTGTTCTATGTCTTTTGATGGGGTAAAGAGAGGGGAATAGAGGTGTAAGTTTTATTGGGAATACATGTTTCTTTTACTGCCCCTTTAAATTGGAATACTCCAAGTTCTTCACCGGCAGGATTGTGCTGCTGAATTTAATGAGGCTACTATCACTAGGTGACTAGGGAAAGTGAGATCTGGAGCCCTGTGTTACGTTTTTTCTGTTGCAGGAATTGCAGGCCTTGCAGAGAACACATTCACCTGGTTTCTGATGGGTTTTTTACCTGACCCCTTAGAATGATGAGAATAAAGCAATAATCTTTTCAGAAGCAGATGCTGATTGCTTTTTTGAAACTGTAGGACCAGGCTCCCCTCTTGTGTAAATAGCCACAGATCTGTGTGAGGTAACTGGAGTTATGCAATTCTGTTCAACTCCAAAGTCTGTCCTAACTGTTTGCATGGCTGTCTTCTCTAGCAGAGTAAAGGTTGTGATGAAATGTTAGGAAAGACAAGGAGACAGACAGGTTGGCCGCTGACCAGTATTTCAGCTCCGCTTGTGTAATGCAATGGTCACCTTATGCAAACTGCTCTGGCAACCACCTGCACTGCTTCCTCATGCCTCTTTGCTAAGTTGCTTTTCAGTACTCCTCCCACACACGAGGGGTTTCCATGAGACAAAGCCAAGTGGCATAAAGAGAATGACTCTGCTGTCACCCAGCCTCCAGCTTCTTTCTGGAGCGTGACATATATGTCTATGTATAGCATGTGGCATACATGGCTATGCGACATACATGTATGGCTATGTATGGTCTCAGGCAAGGAGGAAACATGTCCCAGCTCATAGTGACATTTCTTTCAAGGATTGTAAGCATTATTAAGGAAAACACTTCATTCCCGTAACACAGGTACTGACAGAAAAAACTTTTGTGGGAACTTTTCTCCTTCATAAGTGAGATCCTGGTGGTGTTGGCTTTGCAGATCCAGGCCACGGGCCAACACCGCTTTACACATTGTCACCAGAAGGATTGGCTGGGGGAGCAAAAGCTGGGGGCTCTATGGAGCCAGTCCGCTTTGCCTGGTGTTTTACTTAGAGGCAGAGGGATTTGCTGCATTATGACAAAGAGATCCCAAGAAACGGGAGCACCTTTGCTTTTCTCTAGGTTCTTCCTGCATATTAAGTGCAAGAAATAGGAGAAATATATTCAAGAAGTAAAATGGAGGTGGCTGCATGGTAAGCAGGAGGGCTGCGCTGATCCAAGACAAGCAATGTCACAGTCTTTTGCTCAGTGTTATGGGCTAGCACATGTTTTTTCCTTCTGTGTTCATAGAGATCCTAGCACAGCAAAGTATGCTTTCAGAAACCACCACCGTACAAGTAAGAAATGGATAATAATTTATTTTGTTTCCTCCTTCTTCTGCAGAGTTCAGTCTGTTTTTACAGTTATATGTAAGATGAACCATGCAGTTTTTCAGCTTTCTTTGTGTTTGGCACAGTGCTGGTAGATCGATACATAACAAAAAGTTCATAACTTGGCTTTTTGTTCCTCATATCCAGTATTTGTTTAGAGAGATTGAATCTGTCATTCCAGTCTAAGAGGCAAACACCATATGATTTTATGATTACCATGGGAGCTCAGTTGTTGTGGGGCTAAAAGGTGAGCATGCACTATGGAATTTGTCGATAACCCTTTAAATAAATTAGTAGTTGTAAGAGCAGATTTGTTTCATGGGAGTGTCAAGAATAGCACGTTTCAAATCTCTCAGGTACTTGTGTGGAGTCTGGACGGCAGGTCGTTGTGTATGATGCCCTGCCACATTGGTACCAGGACCAGGAAACAGAACTTGGCACCCTTGGCTGTAAATGAGCAGGTCTTGCCCTTGGGTACTACAGGGCCTCCCCTCTCAGTAGTGAAGGGTGGAGGGAGCAGTCAGGACAGCTGGGCTGTATCAGTCCTTTTATAGCTCAGCCACCTCTAGAGGGTGACAAATGGCCACATTGAAAGCTGTTACCATAACTTTGTCATGAGACACTCTGTCATAAGGCTTTGTCATAAAGCTATATGGCAACTTTGTCATAAGACTATCTCTTATCAGGGCTTTTCTGGTACTCCTTTGCAGACTCTGGTAGCAGGGAAGCTGTGGAGCAGTATGAAGAAGGTGAGCAGGAAATAATCATTTACTGTTTCCCCTAATGCAGGAAATGGTGAGCATCAAATTGAATCGTTGCTTTCCGGAAAGTTGAAATGTGGCATTCCTTATACAGGGCTTTTTTGATACTCACACTTCACATATAATCTCTAGAAAGTCCTTACATTGCAGACGTTTGAAAGGGAGGGCAATCTATTGAGGCAAACAAGCTTTCTCTGTACTTTTTTTGTTTTCTCCTGGGCCACAGTAAGGCGTTGGGTTTGAGCTAGAATGACCTTTGTTCTGACTTGGTATGATAATTCTTGTGTTGGGATGCATTGTAGTGGAACAAAACATAACGTTTTGCAAGAATCAAGTGGTTTTATTCAGTATGATTGACAGACTTGGAAATCACAAGGGCTTTGCAGTAGCATAGCTGTATGCAATGCAGTTCTCCGAGTCAGAAAAAGGAGGTGATGTCTGCCACCAGGTATGGAAATGCAGCATAAAATCAGCTCTGCTGCTTAGATCATCAGTGGACCTTTTAAATTAGAAGAGGACAAAATGTAACTGTTTTTTCTCCCCAGAATGATAACAAAAACTTTGCACAAAATACCCTCTTTTATAAGCAAAATTAATAGTTCTAGCAAAAGCTTTACATTTCTGGAGATCAGAAGAGGGTTTCTATCCAGCAGGCAAATGAACTCTAGTAATGCTAGAGGGACAAAGCGATCAGTGCTGTTGGGGGGATGATGTAATGTAAGACTTATGAATGCAGAAGAAGGGACTTGCATTCATGCTTCAGCCATGAATAACCTGAGAATCCACTCCCAACATAAAGATATTCAAAACATATTTTCAGTATTAGTATAACAGATAACCAGAATTGAAGGAGAAACTCTTTTTATACAGGAAAGTGAAGGTAGGACTTGGAATCTAATGTCAGGAATTGTTAAGTAAAATGCCACCCAGACACAGCTGCTTTGTCAGCAATGTCTACACATCTATTTTTCTTTTGTGAGGGACTGCAGAGATGCTTATGATACAATTATGTATTATAGTGCTATTGTTGCATACAGAATGTGAGAGGGGAGAACGTTTGGAAGGAGGAACAGAAATAAAAAAAGTATGAATTAAAACCATCGGGACAGCCAAGCCGAATAATACCAGCTGAGGACCTGACTCATTTTGTGATGTCTGTGGCACGCCAGATGCATGCACATGTATTGTGCTTACTGCCCTGTGGCAGTAGCTGAACGAAAGAAAAAAGACATTTCTAGAACAATACTGGCATAAGGCATGTATTATAATACTAACCCCCCTGATGCGTTATGGTTTTAGAATAATTTGTTGGTGTTTGAAGGAGAAAGGAGAGAGACTGCAACGAACAACTTCTTCCTCTCCTGGCTTTTGTACCATGGGCAAGGCTGGTGGTACTTCAAAGCTTTTTCTCACTGTACCACAAAGATCTACATTGACCTTTTAATGTCCTTTAAGGTCACATGAGACCATTTTGCTTTAATTGCCATAATCCAGCCCAGCAAATGCTGCCTGAGAGAGGGGTGTCCTGACTGGCCAGAGCGAAATTTCCATCCTTGAGCTCCCTGGCTCCCCAAGCTCTTCCTTCACCTGCTTTGCTCTCCCCGCCGGCACAAGCAGCTCATTGATCTGGTGTTCTTTTGCTTTGGTCTTTTGGGGTTTCTGCCCTCTGTAAAGGACAAAAGAGCAGCCCACTTTAGTCCTGACTACGCAAGAGAGAAGTCTGCACTGTCTGAATTTCTCTGTCAGGTGGTGGGATGCAGGTGCATGGGGGTTTTCACCACAGTAGTGTCTCTTTGGAAGTGTGCTTTGGAGCTGAAATCCTGGCTGCAAGGAAAGTCAAGGGAAGGTTTCTATTAAGTCTAATGGGGCTAAAGCCTTAGCTGATGAGACAAACACATAAGTGATGTATTCTATTTCTACTCTACATGATTAATACGGCGAACCAAATGTCTGTATCAAATTCAGTGTCTGTTGTAGCTATGCCAAGTTTCAGGGCTCAGACAGCTGGCAACCAGTAAGGAATTTCTTTGGAAATACAAACCATTTGCAAATGGCCCTAATTCTTTTACTACCTTTTTCCTTTTCTTAGCTATTTTTATCTCTCCTTTTATTTATTCCTATTATGTTTGCCGGGGATTTTTCACAATCATTTTGAGACCTGTTGGTTTGCACTGCAAAGATAAAGCCCTGTTTAACTGAGGTGGCTGGCCCTGCTGAGGAGCTGTTGGGGATCCCGATGCACCTCACTGCTTGGCTCTTCACAGGGAAGCTCTAATGCAACATTTCTGTGGCCAGAGAGCAAAATTAGTCCCATGGGAACAGCTTAATTTCCTTTGATGTTTGGTGGATTTGGCAGTTCAGCATCACTTGATTCACCAGCCTGGCAGAGAGCTGGGATGCCTGCAAAGCAGGTCAAGGCTGTCATAATTCCACTGTGGAATAAGCCCATTTTCAGACTCGGTTTCATAACAGCAGCTGAGAGTTTCCCCTGCTCTGTGGAGAGGCTGGCCCAAGCGGCATGCAGTGGTGAGGGGGTGAAACCCTGGCTCAGCACTTTCTGATCCCCAGCCCCGTCTCAGCTCCTGGCTGTGCTCACACATGCACCGAAAGTACTGCAAGCACTGCAGCCAGGACAGTGTCCTTCCTGTGGCTGCAGAAGTGGAAAAACCCATCTAAGAAATGAACTGAAATTCTCTGCTGCAAAAGGACAGCTGTATGGTGCAGGGAAACTCACAGCTGTCAGCCCATGACACTGTTTCTGGGTCAAGCTCTGTGCAGGAGCACTGGCTTGGATGGCCAGGGAGTTGCCAGCCCCAGGGTGCACCCAGGGACTTGGAGGAGAGTTTTCTAGAGGTTTGCAGCTGTCTTCTGATCTCTTGCAAGGCAGGGAAGGGAGCTGTGAGAGCTTGATGCAGCCCCCTTTCATGCCCATTGCTGCAGCCAGACGAGATGCCATGAGCCTAAATTAGGGTCTGCAAAGCTGGAGCCTTCCCCACTCATGGATAATTTATTTTTGCTGTGCAGTAGTGTCCAGGTACCCTGCCCATGCTATGTGTATATATATATACACATGTATGTATGTATATGTATACACATATATACACACACATATATGCATACATATATATATTCTTTTGGGAGCCTGAATTGTAGTTCTGTATTGAAAATCTCTGAGCTTATCTTAGACTTTTATATCTTTAAACCCCCTTGATATTTTCTAAATCTGCATTGACTGTGTGTTCCCAGCATTCTGAACAACACTAGTGATGAAGAGAGAGATCAAACGCAGAGATACAGGCTCTGCTGAGCTTAGATGGAAAGCAGTTCTGCTTGCTTTATTCCCCAGAACTGGTCATTGCCACATGGCTTATTTTGGGGTAAAGTAGCCTAAACAGGCAATGGTGATTGTCAGGATTGGGGAATTTGGGGTTCAAATGAATGTTGCATTAACAGAAATGTTCAGTGCTCAGTAGGGGTAAATATGATGGTGCCTGAGTCCGTAGGCTGGTCAGCTGCTCGCAAGCGGCTGCTGTCTGCAGGAGGACACTATGTTGGTGCTGGTTCTGCGTGCATTGAAGGGGCAGTGTTTGTCCCCCAGTTTAGCTCACGTGTCCCTGTGCAAGGGGCTGCCCGAGTATAATTCTGTAATGATAGCTCTTTCCTGCTTCCCTTCCTGTCCTACGTGGTTAACTGGCCTGAGTTAGAAGACTTGGGATATAATAGCAAAATGCAAGCATGCCATACATTGGAACTAATAATAAAAGGGGTTAATTATCTTAAATACTGGGAGCTGTCATAGCTGAATGAAATGAGATAGCAGCTTAGAGTCTGTTTGCCTGCGTATGTGGGAGGAAGGTGGTGGAGGCTGTTTATTTACAATTATTCCCTTTCTGGAGAGCTGGTGCAAACCAGTGCTCTAACATCGTGTTCAAAAATCAATGAGAATCCTCCTTGGCGTTGATTTTGTTGCCATTTTACTTAACCTTTAAACTTTACCTGTTGGGTAAGCCAGGAATCATCAAACCAAAACAGTTTGGATGTGTCTGAATGAAAGCCAAAAACCCTGAGCCTTAGCTTTGATAGATGTTGCAGTGGAGCACTGCCTGGTTTTGGTGCTTGGAGGTTTGCAGCACAAGATTAACACACTCAGTGTGCCTGCTGAGACATCATGTTGCTGCCGGATCCCAGGGCAGCCCCCACTGATGATTTGTATGAACACTTTTTGCTAAGTCATCTCTGGTTTCTTTGTTCTCCTGAGAGTGAAGAAATAAGCTGTGATCTTGCTGTTTTTTTTCCCTTTCACCTGGAAGTGCTAGAGGTCCTGAGAGAGAAGGAAAGGCTATTTGGCCACCTTCCATGCACCCTGAAGGACCTCCACCACAAAGACTGTTTTCACCTTGGTGGCCCTCCCCACTGTGCTGCAAGTGCCATAGCCCCAGAAAGCAACTTTGCTGTTGCAGCCTCTTGCCCTACCCTTCCCAGGGTGGTTTGTCTGGGGATCCACTATGTCTTTCTGTGTTTTACCACAGAAGCATCATTTGAATCTTTTCACAGGTTCCACTCTAACCAATAGGTTACAGGAACACCTAAACAAAGGAGAAATCCTATGCATATAACTAGGTGCAGGGCCTGCGACCCAGCACAGCAGCTTTAACTGCCTAGTACCCGTGAGCAGGATTTAAGTCCTGCGTAATAGACTTGGCACAGTAATACTGGATTTCAAGGTTTTCTAGGTGGAGAGGGTTAAGCAAGCTGTAAGACTCTGTGACTTCAGCCTTTGTCCTGAGACAGGTAATTCCCTTTGAACAAAGCTTTGGTGCTGGATTGCTCTTTCTGAGAGCTGAGATTGCTCCAAATTTCTCCAAGCATCTGTGCTTCCTTGAGTGCATGGTGGGATAAAATTAATTCCCCTCTGCTAGGGTACCCTGGATTGCACGTGCCAGAAGGGACATAGTGGTGGGATAGGGTTGCTGTACCTTGGAGTAAGTCACTGTCAGGCAGACTGCGAGTCTTTGCTAAAAAAGATGTGGTAGAAATACTGTAGATATTTAACCATTATGTCATGCTATGTTCTTGCTGTGCAATGCACTGAACAGCTTGCCTCAAGAGAACAGGCTCAGGACGAGGATGAGCAGACAGGAGTGAGGCAGCTGCTGGAAGGAGGTGGGAGGGAAATGTGATTCATCCTTAGAGCCGCAAGAAAGAGCTATGGCCAGGGCAGTAAAAGAAACAGAATTCCCTGGCTACATTTGGTGCCCATGACTGCAAGTGAAAAGGTGTTCTGCTACATTTGTGCCCTTTTTCCTAGTAATTTATCCAATTTTCACCTCTTCTTAAACTGTCAGCTTTACACTAGGCATTTTCAGGAATAAGCACTGTGCTCACAGCTTCTTTGCTGTGAAACTCTGAAAACTCCATTTCAACTTCAAAAACGTTATTCTACAAGAAAAGGAAAAGATAAGAAAAAAGGGGTCAGCATCATCTATATCTGTGGAATTAGGTGTTTAAAACTAAGACCAACACGTGTTAGTTCACTCACGATGAAGCTCAATTAAGAGTGTTACCAGTTGTAATAACTTGCTGAGATTATGTAGCAGAGTTGTGGGTGCCATCATGTCTTTGCAGAGAACACGTTAAAAACGGGTATTTTGGCTTGCACCACAATGCTACATAATGACAGTGTTATGCTGTGTGCCAGCAATTCAATGGGATGCTCCTTTCTCTGGATCATGTATCTGTTATTGCTCCAGACAATGAGTATCTGATACAAAATAAAAGTGATGGATGCCAAGTGAACCAGTGAGTGGGGAAAAGATACTGTGGTTCATTGACTAACCAAATTACTTTGGGGGTATTTAAATGCATCTCTAGCTTTTTATTCTGCATGGGCTATTATAGATGAATTCTGTGATGATTCAGCCTTGGAAAAGTTAACCTGTTCTGTTCCATGTAGGATGGTGGTGATTGCAGGAGTATGATGATGTGGTGAGGGACTATAATGCAGCTTCCAGGATGAAAAGGTGCTGGGTGTGGACACTGATGAAAATGGTTTTAACATTTATTGATTAATTTTAGTAGAGCAGTGTAGCTGTTCATATTTACAAACTGAGCTAGAACAGAATCTTGCTTGGAAATATGGGCTGGGCTGTGTAGCTTTAGGCAGCAACCATTGTGCCTATTAATGCATTCGCTTGACTTTATCCCCCATTTCAATGTTGGGTTTGCCTTTCCACCATGACAGAAACTGAGGTGAATTCATGAGTTTTCCACACAAAAAGGCAAAGCAGCTGTTAACTGAAGCAGGGAAAATCCCTCAACAAGTTGTCTGTAAATAAGTAAACAAAACCCTGGATTGGCTTTGCTGGTGTTTGCACCCATCTTGTGTTTTGTTCCAAGGAGATTGTAACAGAGCAGTTTGTTTGCAAAGACTTTCACATAAGCAGGGAATTAGAGGTCTGTGGCAAAGAATGTGCATAGAAAGGCATCTTGAACTTTTACATATAAACACACAAACTGGAAACGTTTTCAGTAAGTGGCCAAAATAAGATGCCACCATCTATATATATCTTGTGTAAATTAATGAACAAGATCTACATTTCCAGTATCAAACTCCAAATTCCTTATGAACAGCTGAAATTGTCATGACAAATATTCAGACTGACAGTAAGTCAATTTGGAAAATCTGATTCTACTTTTGAACAGTCCATACCTAGAAGAGATCTTATTCTGTCTGATCTATCAGCTCAAATTTTAATACAAGCTTACAGAAAACACAAGCCATCCAATTATCAGGCAGTCTGTTATCCACTATTACAAAAGAATTCCTGAACAAATATTTATTTTAAAATAAATTTTTATATTGCCGTACAAGGAGCACAGACCAGGGCAACACAGGGGCACTCTGGGTTTTTTCTGATCTGTGTTTGCAGTTGGATTTTGCTGCAGACAGGTTGTTGTCACGCAGAGAATGATCTGCTGCTCTTGCTGTCATTTCAAATGAATTTGTGGTTGACTGTGAACTCTTTACGTTTGGCTACAACCCATCAGCTGGTTAACCTGGAAGCTGCTGTGTCTTCCTTTACAGCTGTTCAATTAAGACGGTGACAAAATAAAGTTGAACTTAAAGACATCTGGGAGGCTCAGGAGCTGAAAACCATAAACATGGAGAATTATTTTTGCAGATAAGCATGTATAAGCTGACAAGTAAAGCCTTTAAATTGAATATGTGCTGTCAGTGAGGTGTAGTCAAGTTATTATTGAAATCCAGGGAGTGGGAGAATATATAAAAACCCACAAATATTGGTTAGTAGGAGGGAAGCCAACAGGAGCCAGTTGAAGCCCTCCCCGCCCGCAGCAGTAACCCACCTCTAGCCATTGCTATTAGCCTAAATTCTTGTCTGTTGGGCTGTTAAGTGTTACACATTCCATTTAATTAACACCTTAAATTTGATCTTGATGGTGTAGGAGCTCCTGGGGAAAATGAAATAAATTCACAACTTGTATTAACAAGGAGTGTTTGCAGGGGCGTGGAAATCAACAAAATCGATCCTGAAATGTTAAAAATGCTTTATTGGCACAAGAGCTAGAGTCAAGTGAGGACTGTGGGCTTGCTGTGCAGAGCAGTTGGCTGGTGGTTCTGCCCTGGTTTTGGTGAGAGGTAGCATGGCTGGGTGATGGTCTCACAGCATACCTGGAGACCTGCTGGACACCTGCCTGTGTCTGGAACCTTTCTCCAGGTGCTGGGTTGATGCAGCACTGTCCCAAGCTTCCTTCTGCTGCAGGGGACAGCTCTCTCCAAACCCAAAAGCACAAGGAATGACACCATATCATTGAGCATTGATGATTAATCAACAAGCTAATTATCATTCCCAGAGCAGGCTCCCAGTAGCATTTCTGTCAGAAGAGTGAAGGCTGAGAAACGAGATTTAGTATGCAGTGAATATGAGCTGTTTCCCACATTGCCTGCCACCAGATGACACTGGAGAAAGTTTTAATGTTCCAGGAGTAGGAGGACTTCCTTCTGTGTGTAATTGTGGCTTGGTGACCAATGTGAGACAAAAGCTTTGCAAAAAAGGCTAACTTGAATTTTAAAAAAGAATAAAATAGATTTTCTGTGGACCATCATGTGATCCACCACTGGAGGCCCTTAAAAACATGTGGGGATGTTTGAAAAGAAGTACACAGGATTGGCTCTGCTTTGGGAAGAAGGATGGACTAAGTAATTCCTTGCATTTCTTTCCAGTCCTATTTCTTATTATTACTATTATTCTCGCCAAAGATACCCAGGAAAAGCAAAACTCCAGATTATTTTTATATAAACTTGTTATTCCTGCTCCTTTTATAGGGAAATAATAATTTTGTAACTAGTTCAACATGCACAATATATTCCATGTGGACAACTCCTGGCTTTAGGAGCAGGGAATTGCATTGGCTATGCTGCTGCCTCACTGGGCATCGCTTGGTGGGCAGTGTTGCGTGCTGCCCCACCTTACCGAGGAATCACCTTTCACGTGGGACTTGAAATTCCTCCCTCCTTCCAGCAGCTGTGATATGAACCAACAATATCCTTCTCAGGTCTCGACTTGGATAACAGACAGTATCTCTTTGTCATTCGGCAAGATGCTGGTCCTGCTTGCATGTCTTACATTGCTGAATCTGCTAGGCCCATTGGGGTGCTCAGTGCGTTCCAGAACCCACAGTGTCAGCTCTGGCTGCTTTTTGGGGGTGGGGTTTTTTTGAGGGAGATACTTTCTTCATTCTTTTACTGTGAGTCAGTTTAAAATCGGGGCTGCAGCCACCCTGGAAGGAGTGATCAAGTGATCAGAGCTTGGTACCACAGCGAAAACAACCTGCAGGTGAAGCCTGCAGTAGTGTGGGGGAAGGTAGGCTTTTAGCTGCACTGTGGAAATGGTTGCTTAAAATACAGGAGCCCTGCCTGGCCACTGTGGTGATTGAACACCCTGAGTGTGCGGGAGAGGTTAGCTCTCCAGGGGTGCAGGCTGCTAGCATGCAGCTGGTGCATCCTTGGGTCCGGAAGGGGACTCCGCTTCGCCTTTGCGTTTAACGTATCAGCCGAGTCACTCTCGCAACTCGCATCACGTGCAGCCCTAGGCAGAAAATCCTCGGTGTAACCATGGGAACCCAGTTTTGCTTAAGCAGCGCTTGCAAGGATGCAGTTCATAATGAGCCAGGGGTGATTGGGGTGGGTGTGCGGGAGAGAGAGCGAGAGCATTCATCTTTGCTTTCCTCTACCCCCGCACTAATCAAATGCAAGAATATTGTGTAAATGAAGGACTATAATTTCCCTTCACCCCCACAGCTTTTCTCAGGCGGTCTGTCGCTGGATATCACTCCTGCATTAAACACAACAACAACACCAGGCTCATTTTCAAAATCAGATTTTTTTGATGGGTAGATCAGTGAGATGCTCTGCGCCCTGGAAGCCCAGGGCAGCTCCAGCAACACCCATGGACCTGGGGTCACGGGGCTCCAGCTGCCCTGGAGCCCCAGGGTAGAGCACCATGGGAAAGGTGCTCATTGCAAAGGTCAGGTAGCACGTAATGGCCACCTCCATGACTCCTAAAGTAATTTTTTTAGGGGTTTTGCTGCTGGTAGTATGTAGCCCCTAAATGACAATTTTGGTGCCTGCTTTCTTGTATTCTGTGTTTTAAATTATAGTGACCACAGAGTTGGTGTCAGTAGTACAGACACCCAGTGGCAGTAAATTTATTACCGCAAATTGGTAATCTCTCCCCAGGTCTCCAAAGTGACACAGGTGGCACCAGTGTTGGCTTCCCGAATAGACATTGGTGGGAGCTGGCTGCAGCAGGTCGCAGTCATAGCCACTGCATGCTCTTTTGCTCTCAGAGACCAAAGGCACTTAACATCAGTTGCTGTTCATGTTTTCTCCCAGGTGTTCCCATGATAAGAAGTCACCGTAAGATGGAGTTCAGCTGCATGTGGGCTTGTCTGAAGTTTGCTTTCTGACCTTAATAGGCCAAAAATGGGCATATTTAAGGACATACTCAGCTGCAAGTGAACAAACTTGCTTCAGTGCTGCCCTGAGGAGAGGCTTCCCTAAACCTGTTCTCATTGCCCCAGCTGAGTGGGAGCTGCAGAAAAAGTGTCTTTTTCAGAAATGTTAATGCAAGAAACATTCCTCTCCCTCATGCCTTTCGTGCCCTTTCTTTTCTTTCTTTTGTGTGAATATTTTTTTTCCAAATTTTCAGTTCTCTATGTGCATGACTAAAGGCTGAACCAAAGCCAGTTGGGTTGGTAGATCCATTCCCACAGACTCACATGAGGTTTGGGTAATCATCTGGTGCACTGGGGTGTAGAAGCTGTGCTGGTAGGTCTCAGAGCGCTCAGAGGTGAGTGTTTTGGGTATCACATGGCAGAGCATATTGGATCAATGACTGCTTTCATCCCCTCCAGAACAATTGCTGGTTTTCTCCTGTTTTCTCAAATTCATTATTTTTTTTGTCTGTTCTGTATTTTTTTTCTACAAATAGTGAAAAAAAATCTATACAAAATAAAGTGTATGCACCAGCTATTGCCTACCCCCTCAGGAGAAACCACTTGGGTACACTAATATATATATATATGTATGTATGTATGTATGTATGTATAAATCACTACAGCTATTAAGCAGTGAACTGAGACAAAATTGAACTTGCATCCTTGTTTAGCTGCTCAACACAGTGGTGTGATAATTGCAAATATATACTTCTTGAAGTGAGAAAATGGTAGAGATTTAGGAAGCAGTATCGATTATTTTTCACATGTTGGATTACTCTGTTACGATATTCTGCCAGGTTGCCGTGGGCAGGGGAGGTACCTCACTTTCACATGGGGGTGCACAAGTCAGACATGAATCTGTAGCAAATCTCTGAGATGTACATAACCACCTCCAAACTTCGTATCTCTGCTGTTGTGTTATGGAGTGGAGTTAAAAGATTGATCCATTAAACCAGTCTGCTAATTCCTTCACTGAGACTGAGTCTGGGCAGGATTCCCAGTCACTAAACTTCATCACCTAATCTATGGTTTGCGAGTCATTCAGGCAGAATGGAAATTCTCCCCAGCTTTTCACTCACATGGCCCTGCCCTCCATAAATAACGTTTATGGAGAAAGCCTAATCATGCTTACTTTAGGGAACATTGTTTTGCTTTCACAGCTACACCCACTATGGGACGGGGACCAAAACCTCAGAGCCACAGACTTTCCATCATTCAGGATGGTTGAACATGCATCTGTCTATTGGAGCTCAGGATTCCCACTCATTCTCCATCTTTGTCTCAACATATGGGAGGTCTCAAGCTGGGCAGCGTGAGCGTTTGAACACACAAGCTCTTTGCCTTTTTGTGGACACATGCTGTGAGATGCAGAGTGCTGCCCGATATTCTTCTCTGCAGTGCTGGGGCTGGGCCCAAGCAGAGCATCTGGAAGGCAACGAAGGGCTGAGAATGATCTGAGGCAGAGCTCCGCTGGGACTCCAGGGTCTGCGGCACTGATCTCAGGAGAGCTGGTGGCATTCAGGTGCTGTGTGCTTCAGCTTTGTAAGGAAATGACAGGAAGTTAATAATGATGACAGTAATGATACCTTTTTCATTCAAGAATCTCAAGGATAGTTTGTTGAGGCCAGCCTGGTATTTTTACTCTGGTTTTGCTTTTTGACTCTTGGTGACAGCAGCAGGAAGTGCAGTTTAGCTTCTCCATCAGCAGCAGTCTCTGTTCAGACAAGCCCTTTGCTAAGAATGAAATTATTACCAAATTGAGCTGAGTGTGAAAGGAGGCTTCCAAGAGATGGTTTTGTTGTGTAACAGCCTCTTTGCTAATAAAAAGATAACAAGCTGGACTCCTTCAGCACATATGTTTGCACTTCTGGGGGCAAGTCACATTCCAGGACCCTTCCAAGAAGGGAGAGAGGAGAAGGAAAGAAAAGCGCACAATCTCATGTGCCCTAGCAAGCTGTAACTCTCTCCTCCTTCCTTCCCACCCACTGGGAGATGAGGCAAGAAGCAGGGAACAGTCTGGGTTCCTTTCAAAGTGGCTGTCACTCTCTAGGGTGGTGTTTTGCCCCATTTGTGAAAAGGCCTGAGATCGTCCAACATCTCTGCTGCAGAGACTGTCCTGTGCCCTGCTGCTCACATCACTGTGGCACTGCTGGACTTGCAAATCAAAAAATAATGGCATGTATCCTCAGGAGTTGTAGCTATCTTAGTTGCCTTGAAGGCAGTGGGAGGAACTGCTAGGTGCGTAACTGACCTTTGTTCTAGCTGCAGAAGAGCACGTGCTGCACAAACTATGTGATCTGAATCTTAATCAAATCTTGTTTGCATTACAATTCTGGCTCAGTTTCTGGGCTGAGTTTTCTTCTTGTTTCCAGGGCTGAAATCAGGAGGTGTGCTGTTTTCAGATGGGCTCGGACAGCAGGCAAATTCTCTTCATCTGACACACACCAGAGAAAGCAGCGCGGTTTGGACTAAGGGCTCTTGCCTCGCAGGCCTGGGTTTGGGACCCGCTCCCACTGTGGCGGTGCTGCTCTAGCCACAGCATCGAGTTGGGGGACAGTGATACCCCCCCCCCCCCCCCCCCCCCCCGTTTTGATACCTGTAGGCTGGCTGTCGTGTTGGCTGTTTTATCAGCAAATCAGGTTCTGGCTGCATGGAAATCTCATTTTTCTTTTAAAAACAGATGTCAGATTCCCTTCTACAAGGAACTTTAATTTTTTCACCTTGCAAGACAGCATGTAAAAATAGCCAGGCTGCATGTCTGAGGCTGCGCTAGTGAGCAGGGCAGGCTTGAGCTGGAATTTTCCCTGGGTATCCCCTTAGTTACCCAAAGCACCATGTTTGCAAGCTGGGGCTGTTGTAGCCCATGCAGTACTGGCAAGCAGAAGACAGATGGTGGCCTGGTATCTGCGGCAAAGGGACATCCCAAATGGCCCTGTGAATGCCCCAAGAGGTGGAGGGAGGTTGGAACAGGTTTTGTGCCAGATCTTTCCTAAATCAGTTTCTTATTGCACTGCGTGGAGCAATGGGGCACAAAACTACATCTGTGTAGATGCATCTTCTGTCTAATGTCATGAAGACACTGGCTGATTTTCTTCTCCTTCTGTTTTTTTTTAACAGAGTAGGAGTTTACCTTATAAAAACAAACCAAGCCTGTTAGTGGGCTGGTGGTAGTGTTGTTTCAAAGTGAATGCAGACGATTCAGAGAGTTGGATCGAATCCCTTTTTTTTTTTTTTTTTTTTTTTTTTCTGGCATGCTGAGTGATTTTGGCCAAGTCTCTTGTCTCTGTGCTTCATCTTATTTTTGCTTGTAAAACAAAGACAAAATTGTGTTCAGCTGAAAAGACCCTTTTTTATTCAAAGAGGTTTGTAACATGCAGAGTAAAGGGCTGAGAAGTGACAAGTGGGTAAGTTATATAGCAAAGCAAAGCAAAGGGTGCAAGCCTTTGTAACCATTTGGAAGAGTTATTTGGAATCACCAAATGGCAGGATTCTAGACCAAGTTGGTTTTTTTGTTATGCAAATCAAAACACAGCATCTTTTACAAATGTCTGTCAAGTGACATGTGGATCTTAAATGCGGGGAGTATTAGAATATCACCACAAAGGTTCCAGGTGCAGAGTCTGAGAGACATGATGAGTAATCAGTAAAAACTCACTGCTAGGCATGGTGGTTGCGGGGAGTGCAGCTGGCTTTAGAAACTGGCACAGGACAGTGGCAAGCTGTGCATTTCCAGGATTTCCACCAAGGTGGGGTGTTTTTGTGGAAGAGATGCTGCACCCCAAGCAGGACCCAGTGCTCAGAAGTGCTGCAGATGGGACATGAGGGCACCAGGGCAGCTAATTGCTGCAGTCTCTGCTCCCTTTCCTTTTTGCAGACCCTGGAGTGTGTCAGCTGGAGACCTCAAGAGTCATTTTAATAGGTGGCAATAAAACTATATGCATTTTCCAATTAATGGTGCAGGTAGCATTATTACATTTTTTCACTGCCTGTGTGATGTAGCAATGCTCAGGTCATTGTGGCCTTTCTGAAGAGGCAGGAAGAAATGGATAGGACTTCTGTGGGATGTCTTTTCTAGCAGCTTTCTTTCTCTTTAATAGAAGAGATCAAAAGAGATTGTAGAGAACTTACAGCAGAGACGAAATGGGTAGCACCAGGATAAATAAGGCACACAGTCTTTTGGATTTAGAGGACATCCCTTCATTTTTGCTCAGTACAGTCCAGTCTCTCCTTTTACAGTTTTCATGACAGATCTGACAAAGACAATCCTCTCTTTTAATGCTGAGCTATGAGTACTGCCAGACGCTCAGTTCTGTGAGAGCATGTAGTTTTGATCAAACCAAACCAATTATCCTACCAGAGTGATAGTTTACCATGCAGAGCATGTCCATCTTACGAGACACTGCTGGAGACTTTCTTTTTTTGTGGGGTGGGGGGAACGTACATGTATCTAATTTTTAGACCTATACCATTATTAGTCTGCTAGAGAGCAAATGACACACTGTCTTGAAGGTAAGCTGCCTTCAGCTAAATAAAGACTTAATTGTGGCACAAGTAATTCAACACACATAATGGAAGACAAGCACATTCCATCTGGAAGATCGATGATGTTGACAACTTATGAAAATTGTAAAATGTAACTATTATTAGAGCAAGGTGGTGGGTGAGAGACAACATGGCCCAAAGTAGATCTTGTCAGCAAGGCTAATATATATATCTTGAATGACTTGAGACCCACTGAGGAGGAACTATAGCTGGTTTGAACCTCCCAATCAAGTGTGAGGTACTTGGGAGCTGGTCACCGAATAATTTTTGGAAATGTAGAACTGCAGGCTGGGCTGTAAAAATTAGAGAGAAATCAAGAGAAAGCTCAGCAATATTACAGTGTTAGGTCTGTGGGCCTCTAAGTGATGTCTCTGAGTCTTATTTGTTTTTTATTTAACTACTGGAGAAGTGGTTCTGTTGGTAAAAAATTTATTCCCATGTACCCCAGGCCACAGGCTGTGCAGGGAGGGCTTTCAGAGGTGACTGGTCTTAGCAGACTCTGTGAGCAGGCTCCCATCATCTCATGCAGCAGGCCTGGGGAGGAGGGCTTTCAGTCCAAGAAAGGAAGGAGAAGGACATTGCAGTAAAAAAAATCTAGGCTGCTTTGCAAGTCATTTAAAATCTTGAAAAGAGTTGCTTATTTTTTAGAGCCCACTGGAAAGTATACATCAATGGAATTTTTTTTTTTTTTTTTGAAAGGTCGCATATTTCCTGAAAGGAAATTACTCCTCATTCTGAGTCTCAAATTCACTGTCACTTTATCACTCACCTAATGTGTGGCACTCTTAAATGCACTTGGCTTTAACTTTTCAGCTCTTCTGAGCAGCATCACCCTCTTTTCTCACGCTTTTGTGGTTTTTTTCCAGCCCTTTCCAATTCTTATACTGTTGTCAGCCTCCTTCGCAACGAGCCGCCTCTCTGACTCTTCTCCCAGGGCTCCTGTATGAACTCTCTACTCTCTCATGCTTTTATACCTGGTGTCTGCTGCTGATTCCTTCAAGACATTTTTTAAAATGCCTTTTGTGCTTCTTGCAAGCTCTTTGCTCTAAGCCCCTCTCTCCACTGTCACCCTCTCTCTCTGCCTTC
Organism: Falco naumanni; assembly: GCF_017639655.2. Classification (NCBI taxonomy): domain Eukaryota; kingdom Metazoa; phylum Chordata; class Aves; order Falconiformes; family Falconidae; genus Falco; species Falco naumanni. The sequence continues at coordinate 21,952,326 of NC_054066.1, forward strand.
CCTGCTGCAACCAAAAGCACACTCCCTCTTGAGTCTTTCCTATTCAAGCTGTAAAAAATGATATATTAAAGTAGTATGTTAAATTTGAACTGACAAGGGTTTGCACAGGACTGACACTTTTTTAAATGCCTATCTCAAAATATTATTCTTCCTTGTTACATGGTCTTTTGCTTTGTTGTGGCTTTTCTTAATTAGTTTGACTTGCTGCTGTAAAAATTCAGAAGTAAAGTTTCAGTGATATCTGAATTGATTTCCACGCATTGTATAGAAAGCACGATGGAAATTACACTGGAAATTGAACATTATATGCTGTGATAACTTGTAATTTGGAGGTATATTAACCTGCTTCCTCTAGGTAAAGAAATGTCTTATACAATAACTGTCCTCATTCAGGAGTTGACATTTCCTCCTGATGAGGCATTTATCGTATGGCTTGATTATCTTTCCATGAAAACACTTCAACTCTGACCTTTCCAGATGCTATAGTGGGCTATGCTTTCACACTGACTGGCAGCTTGTGGTGGCATGAGGGCAACTGGGAATATGAGGTGTTCTGCCTACCCTAAATCATTGAGATGGTGACAACTTGTTGAAAAGCTCTTTGATGAAACCTAATTCCCTTCCTTTCACTAGAAGATAACTTATCTAGCAAAGTAAAATGAGTTGATGTAACAGGAGATCACGTGGAAGCACAGAGCAGGTTGTGTGCTGGAGGGAGGGGTTGCACTGCTCCCCAGTACTGCTGATGGTGATGCCTCCTGGGTAGCTGACAGCTCAGGGAGATGACAAAATGTTTTCTGCCCAAGGTTCGGTGTTACGAGAGAGATTTAGGTACATAGCAAAACAGTGCTGAAACAAAGCCAGGTGCTGTTGTTATTGTTTGCTGATTCAGGAAGTCAGACACCCCCCCCCCCCCCCCCCCCCCCCCCGTTCTTCCCTTGGCTTACCCTGACCCTGGGATGAGTGCAGAAGCTGGCTTATTTCTCTAGGAGATGTGAAAAGCCATAGGAATAAGCTGCACCATTTAAAGATTCTGATATTTTACTGCTATATGCAGCCAGAAAGGGGGCAAAGCAGGACTAGGGAGCGACCCATGGTGCCCCAACCACTTCCAAGGGCAGGCTGTGCATGCACAGCCCTCCCCTCTCACTTTGCTCACTTGAGGGCAAGCTCTGTCTGCAGCACAACTCCCACTGAAGTTGCTGTGAGATCTGCTAAAGTCAGTATACTAGCATCATGCCCTAAATTCTTTTGCAGTCACTGCCTGACTGGGTGTAACATAAAGGACGTCCTTGAAGTATCTGCTTACAAGAAAACATATGAAATGTATCCATGCTTTTGGGAGTACCTTAGATCTAAGCCGTGAATCCTACAAAAACTGCAAAAAATGAAAGCATCCACAGAATACATCTCAGTTTTGGTGTCATCTGAGAGTCAAAAGCCACTGGTTCATGCCCTGCATCACCAACATGGCTGCAGAGAGTATAGGGCAGCATCCCTTGGGGCAAGGGCTGTCTGTACAGATGGGCTGTGCATGCCTCTGTGTGCACCCCATTAACAGGCACCATGAAGT